>NC_050184.1:17489785-17682285 GCF_008315115.2 Sander lucioperca
TGCGGAAAATGCGTGGGAATGCTGAATAGCTGAATTGCTAAAGCTAAACTGGTTGAATAGCTTAAATCATTAAGAAGAAGTTGAAGTAGTGAGAATAGTTGAAAAAGTGGAAATCGTTTTAATACGTATGAATTTCATTAAAAAGTTAAAAGCTTATGCTAAACTGAACTGTTGGCTTCAAAAGTTGAATAATGACAAAACACGTAGAACATTGTGAGGTCTGAGTTCATTTTCTAACCGATAATCACTCACAAATGCAGAAATATGAAACAAATAGTACGAAAAATCTTAAAGCTCAAATGCACTACACGCTAAAAAATCAGGAAAATTGTTAGAGTTGGAAGCTAAACTGCATTAACCAAGTGAAGAGCTAAAATACATTTTAGAAAAGCTGGAAGCTAAACTGTAATACTGTCAAAAGTGGACGTTTCAATGAATTGACTAAGAAGACTTATTATCAGCCATATCCGTTGCATAGAACAAACAAGCAGAAAGAGAGAGAGAGAGGAAAAAGAGAGGAAAGATAAAACGAGAGGAAAAAAGAGAAAAGGAATCAACTTTCAATAGCATATATGTCAGTGGTAACACACCTTTGGAGCAAGTATGGGTTAAGTGTTTACTTCAGGGACACATTGATTGATGTACCTCAGTGTGTGTATATATGTGTGGCTGTGTGTGTGTGTGTGTGTGTGTGTGTGTGCGTATGTGTCTGTGTGTGTGTATATGTGTGTGTGTGCACGTGTGTGTGTGCACGTGTGTGTGTGTCTGTGTGTGTCTGTGGGCGTGTGTCTGTGTGTGTGTCTGTGTGCGTGTGTCTGTGTGTGTGTTTGTTTGTGTGTCTGCGTATGTGTTTTGGTGTGTGTGTATATGTGTGTGTGTGCACGTGTGTGTGTGCACGTGTGTCTGTCTGTGGGCGTGTGTCTGTGTGTGTGTCTGTGTGCGTGTGTCTGTGTGTGTGTTTGTTTGTGTGTCTGCGTATGTGTTTTGGTGTGTGTATGTCTGTGTGCGTGTGTGTGTGTGTGTGTGTGTGTCTGTGTGCGTGTGTGTGTGTGTGTGTCTGTGTGTGTGTTTGTGTGTGTGTGTGTGTCTGCGTTTGTGTGTGCGTGTGTGTGTGTGTCTGTGTGCGTGTGTGTGTCTGTGTGTGTGTTTGTTTGTGTGTGTGTGTCTGTGTTTTTGTGTGTGTGTGTGTGTGTTTGTGTGTGTGTCTGTGTGTGTGTGTGTGTCTGCGTATGTGTGTTGGTGTGTATCTGTGTGTGTGTGTGTATGTGTCTGTGTGCGTGTGTCTGTGTGTGTGTTTGTGTCTGTGTGTGTGTGTGTGTGTGTCTGTGTGTGTGTGTGTGTGTGTGTGTGTGTGTGTGTGTGTGTCTGTGTGTGTGTGTGTGTTTGTGTGTGTGTCTGTCTGTGTGTGTGTCTGCGTATGTGTGTGTGTTTTTGTGTTTTTTTTGTGTGCGTGTTTGTGTGTGTGTGTCTGTGTGTTTGTGTCTGTTTGTGTGTTTGTGTGTGTGTGTGTGTGTGTGTCTGTGTGTGTGTTTTTTTGTGAGTGTGTGTGTTTGTGTGTGTGTGTGTGTGCTTGTGTGTGTGGTGTGTGTGTGTGTGTGTGTGTGTGCGTGTGTGTGTGTGTCTGTTGTGTGTCTGTGTGTGTGTCTGAATAGATAGACAGAAAGAGAGAGAGAAAGAGAGAGACAGACAGAGAAACAAACAGACAGACAGACGGACAGAGACAGACAGAAGTGGAACACTAAAGCTGTAGACTAATGTTCATATTACTGCCTGTAGTATTCAAGTCAACTGTCTGTGAAAGGGTTGTCATGGTAACGTATGACCAGTGAAAACACCCTTTGAAGTCTGTGATGAGATCTCTTTGATCTTTAATCAGGTTAACGACCGTGTCACCTGCTGAAACTGTCAGCTGGCCACACTGGAGCTGTTCAAAGACACAGAGCAAGCTCTCAAATAAAGCCTCAGACTGCTAAAACGATAAGTTCTATCGGTGAAATGATGTAATCGTGAGCACCACAAGACCTTTGTGAACGTATTGATGTAAAATTTATGTTGATAAACTTAAAAATGTGGGCATATCAGCGATTTAAAAAAGTGGTTCGCTCTGCGTTTCGCTGGGAAATGTGGAAGACTTTTAATATGGCAGTGGATGGAGGAAAATGTGGAACTGTCGTCATTTGGAAGCTCATCGAGCCAACAGTATAAGGCATATTGCAAAAGTGAGCACACTGTCTGAAACTAGACAAAAATACCTACGTTTTGATGTATAAATTGTGTATGACAAGTAGATATTGTGGGCGTGAGAGCAATTTATAGAGAGGGGACAAAGATTTTATTCCTAAGCTTCTGCACTCTAACGATGACATCATCCACTCTAGGACACGCAATACACACTCCATAGAAACGCAGAAAAATCCTGAAATGATCACTAAACTTAAACAGCTTTTTCACAAAAACTATAAAAGATATCAAACTGAAAAGCAATAGTTTAATACCTGAATATTTTGTGAACATTTTAAAGTTTGTTTGGCGTCTGTAGGTGAAAGTATGAAGGAGCTGAAAATTTTGGGAGCGGAAGAAGATTTGAAGGATTTGAAGCATGCTCTCATTCACTTCAATGTTAAAAAAACGTCATAAAAAGCTGAATATTTTAAAAAGTATAAATAGTAGAAAAAAAGTTGAAGAAGTCCCATCATTAGCTGAAAGAGCTGAACATTTTAAAAGTTGAATGGTTTTAATAGCTGAATGTATGCTGAAGTTACGGAGAGCCAAAAAACGTACGGAATAATAAAAATAAGCAGAACTAGAAAATGCATTTCCTGCGGAAAATGCGTGGGAATGCTGAATAGCTGAATTGCTAAAGCTAAACTGGTTGAATAGCTTAAATCATTAAGAAGAAGTTGAAGTAGTGAGAATAGTTGAAAAAGTGGAAATCGTTTTAATACGTATGAATTTCATTAAAAAGTTAAAAGCTTATGCTAAACTGAACTGTTGGCTTCAAAAGTTGAATAATGACAAAAGACGTAGAACATTGTGAGGTCTGACTATATTTTCTAACTGATAATCACTCACAAATGCAGAAATATGAAACAAATAGTACGAAAAATCTTAAAGCTCAAATGCACTACACGCTAAAAAATCAGGAAAATTGTTAGAGTTGGAAGCTAAACTGCATTACCCAAGTGAAGAGCTAAAATACACTGTTAGAAAAGCTTGAAGCTGAACTGTAATACTGTCAAAGATGAAAGTTGAAATGAATTACCTAAAACGGCTGAAAGAAGAAATACTTTGTATTATTATTAGACACTGCATAGAACTAAAAAGCATCAATCTAGCTGATATGAGATGTGAAATATATTAGGTAAAAAGAATGGGGCTGAACAAAAGAAACAGAAACAGACAGACAGAGACAGACAGACCGAGACAGAGAGAAACAAACAGAGAGACATGGACAGACAGACAGAGACAGAGACAGGGAGAAACAGAAACAGACAGAGACAGACAGACAGAGAGAAACAAACAGACAGACAGAGAGACAGAGAGAGACAGAGACAGGGAGAAACAGAAACAGACAGAGACAGACAGACAGACAGACAGACAGACAGAGAGAAACAAACAGACTGACAGAGAGACAGAGAGAGACAGAGACAGGGAGAAACAGAGACAGACAGAGGCAGGGAGAAACAGAGAGAGAGAGAGAGACAGCGACAGACAGAGAGAGACAGAGACAGACAGAGAGACAGAGAGAGAGAGACAGAGACAGACAGACAGACAGACAGAGACAGACAAAGAGAGACAGAGACAGTCAGACAGAAGTGGAACACTAAAGATATAGACTAATGTTCATATTACTGCCTGTAGTATTCAAGTTGACTGTCTGTGAAAGGGTTGTCATGGTAACATATGACCAGTATGTGTGCGTATGTTTCTGTGTGTGTGTGTGTGTATGTGTTTGTGTGTGTGTGTGTGTGTCTGCATATGTGTGTGTGCGTGTGTGTTTCTGTGTTTGCATGTGTGTGTGCATGTGTGTGTGTGTGTGTTTGCGTGTGTGTTTCTGCATATGTGTGTTGCTGGGTGTATGTGTGTGTGTGTGTCTGCATTTGTGTGTGTTTGTGTGTATGTGTGTGTGTGTATGTGTGCGTATGTGTGTTGGTGTGTGTGTGTGTGTGTGTGTGTGTGTGTGTGGCTGTGTGTGTGTGTGTGTGTGTGTGTGTGTGCGTGTCTGCATATATGTGCTTGTGCGTGTGTGCATGCATGCGTGTTTTGGTGTGTGTGTGTGTGTGTATGTGTGTGTCTGTGTGTGCGTGTCTGTGTGTGTGTTTGCATGTGTGTTTTTGTTTTTGTGTGTCTGTTTGTGTCTGTGTGTGTGTGTGTGTGTGTTTGCGTGTGTGTGTGTGTGTGTGCCTCTGTGTGTGAGAAAAGACAGACAAAATATAATGTTTTTTATGTCTGGTGAAAAGTGCTGTGTCATGCTATAAAGATTATCACAACATTACGTTACATCTCATTTAGCTTACACTTTTATCCAAAGCAACTTCCAATTGCTATATATGTCAGATGTAACACGGCTCAAAGTGGGCTTCGAACCTGGGTCTCCCAATCCAAGGGCATGTGTCATAAAAGAAAAAAGAAAAAAGAAAAGGAAAGAAAACAGGAAAGAAAACAAATTGCTATGGGGATTGAGTGTTCTGCTTAAGGACACATCAGTTAATGTAGCAGAATAAGATTTGAACCCAGGTCTTCCATGTCAAAGGTATGTGTCATAACCACTACACTATGATTGAAAAGTGTTAGAGTTGGAAGCTAAACTGCATTATCTACGTGAAGAGCTAAAATACATTGTTAGAAAAGCTGGAAGATGAACTGTAATACTGTCAAAGATGAAAGTTGAAATGAATTACCTGAAAATGTCTTAATATTTAAAAAAGTATAAATAGTAGAAAAAAGTTGAAGAAGTCCTATCATTAGCTGAAAGAGCTGAACATTTTAAAAGGTGAATGGTTTTAATAGCTGAATGTATGCAGAAGTTACGGAGAGCCAAAATAAAACGTCAATAGCTGAATTGCCAAAGCTAAACTGGTTGAGTAGCTTAAATCCGTAAGAATAAGTTGAAGTAGTGAGAATAGCTGAAAAAGGGAAATAACATCTTGGTCAGGGACACATTGACAGGTGTACCACAGTGGGATTGGAACCCATGCCTCCCACACCAAAGGCATAAGACATGCAGAAATGTCTGAAAAGGCTGAAAGACTGCTGCTGCTGTCTGTGAAAGTGTTGTCATGGTGACGAGTGTTTATAAACATCCTTTGATCAGTTAACGACCGTGTCACCTGCTGATAAACTGCACCTGCTAATGCTGAGTGACAGACAGTGTGAGAGAACCCTTCAAACAAGCCTTCAAACAAGCCTTAATAAATCCACAACAGTACATGCTATCGAAACACCGACTTCACCGTTAGAGACACAAGACCTTTGTGAACGTATTCATGTAAAATTTATGTTGGTAAACTTAAAAATGTGGGCATATCAGCGATTTAAAAAAGTGGTTCGCTCTGCGTTTCGCTCAGAAATGTGAAGTATGTTAAACAGGGCAGTGGATGAACAGAGATGTGGAACTCTTGTCATTTGGAAGCTCATCGAGCCAACAGTATAAGGCATATTGCAAAACTGAGCACATTGGCTGAAACTAGACAAAAATACCTACGTTTTGATGTATAAATTGTGTATGACAAGTAGATATTGTGGGCGTGAGAGCAATTTATAGAGAGGGGACAAAGATTTTTTTCCTAAGCTGCTACACTCTAACGATGACATCATCCACTCTGCCAGACGCAATACACACTCACTAGAAACACAGAAAAATCCTGAAATGATCACTAAACTTAAACAGCTTTTTTACAAAAACTGTAAAAGATATCAAACTGAAAAGATAGAGCCGGATAACTGAATATTTTGTGAACATTTTAAAGTTTGTTTGGCGTCTGTAGGTGAAAGTATGAAGGAGCTGAAAATTTTGGGAGCGGAAGAAGATTTTAAGGATTTGAAGCATGTTCTCATTGACTTCAATGTTAAAAAAAAGTCATAAAAAGCTGAATATTTTAAAAAGTATAAATAGTAGAAAAAAAGTTGAAGAAGTCCCATCATTAGCTGAAAGAGCTGAACATTTTAAAAGTTGAATGGTTTTAATAGCTGAATGTATGCTGAAGTTACAGAGAGCCAAAAAACGTACGGAATAAGAAGCAGCAGAATAATAAATAAAGAACAGGATAACAATAGTTGGAATGCTGCTGAACAGCATTCCCACTAATAGTTGCTAGGGGAAACTTAGACTCTGTTTTTGTGAACCCACAGCTGTGTTGAAACTCTTGTACTGGACTCAGTAAACTTTGCTTAACTGAAGTCTTCATCTCAGATTGATCCTTGTGTCTGGTAAACTTAAGTCCGATGAAAGAAGGCGCGGGAATTAATAAATTGGAGTCCGATTTGACAGGCCTTAGGGCCTTATTTCAGACAAATTCCCACTACATGTGTTTTTTGCAGAAAAGTTGTTTATCCCTGAATGTATCATGACACTGTCATGATACATGAACCCTAACTCTAACCCTAACTCCTTATTTCCACCAACTCCCACTCGATCGCTCTCTGGGACATGTTTTAATGCTAATCGAGTGTGTTTGTAGCTTGAAACAAGCTAGTGCGGACCGCTGATTAGCTTACAATGCTAGTATTTGGGGCACAGGGAAAGTAAAAACAAATCGCTATTTATACCGCTAAAAAAGCTCAAAATATCACCAAACTTCAACTGTAGCATAATGAGGGTCACTAAATGTTAACCGAAGCATTGAGAACATTGTAAGTGTACAGACAGTTTATTAAAAAGATAGATTATAAAGACAGTAGCTCCCAAGACGGCGGCCGCCTGTATACGAGAACGTGACTTTATAATCTATCTTTTTAATAAACTGTCTGTACACTTAAAATGTTCTCAATGCTTCGGTTTACATTTAGGGACCCTCATTATGCTACCGTTGAAGTTTGGTGATATTTTGAGCCTTTTTAGTGGTATAATAAGCGATTTGTTTTTAGTTTTAGCACCAACAGCTAGTTTAACAGTTACAGGGCTAAGTTAGCTATAATGGTAAGTGCTCGTTGTTTGAACGTACCAGTGCCAACCAACAGTAATGCCAGACAGTGAGCAAACATTAAAGACAAAGCCGGAGGGGTTTAACGTTATTTTGCATTGTTGTGCCGAAAATCCTCCCCTGCCAGAATTCTCTCTACCTTCTCTTTTTTCTAAACTAACGTTAGTCGTTTAGGCTTCTAAACTGTCGTCGCCGCAGGACGGTCACCTTGTCTCCATCTGTGGAATTGAGTGAGTGAGTGAGTGAGTGAGTGTGTGTGTGTGTGTGTGTGTGTGTGCAGGGTGCAAACTACGGGGGAGCTTTGGTCACCTTGTCTCCATCTGTGGAATTGAGTGAGTGAGTGAGTGTGTGTGTGTGTGTGTGTGTGTGTGTGCAAACTATGGGGGAGCTAGGGGGAGCTCGGCTCCCCTTAATAAGACAAGGGCTCCCCTGAAAACATGATTTGTGAAAACATTTTTTGACAGTGTGTCATTTTGACGTACAAGTTCAGTTTTGTGTTATGTGATCATCGTGGATTATTATGTGTAAAATTGCAATTTTCACTTCAATAAAGATAACTATACATGCTATTCTTGCCATGAGCATCAAGACATGGTGGCGCTGCGGTGGAGGCCATTAACAACATTCTGCATTCTGATCTACAAGAATACACTGAGTCTGTAATCGGCTACATAAACAAATGTATAGATGATGTGATGATGAAGCAGGTATTCCAGGTGAAAGCCACCAAGATTAAAAAAAAAAGTCTTTGCCAGCATCAACCCACGCAAGGCTGCTGGGCCTGACAACATCCCTGGGTGTGTGGTGAAGGGGTGTCCTGAGCAGCTCAAATATCTTCAACATCTCGCTCATTCAACGTGTGGTGCCCACCTGCCTTATTTATTTTAACAGCAAATTAGTAAAATGTGCCTAGGCTCGTGCACAGTGCGAGCACACTATGCTTGTTACACACACAGGGACACACAGCAGCACACACACATGCAAAAGATTACAAATAAAAATATTACGGTGCTAATCCTCCATCATAATAGCAATGCTCCAAGGTCCAAACGCGCCTGGCTTTTAAAGGGAATGGGAGATGATCTCTGATTGGTTTATTGCATGTTACGCCCAAAACACACCTCTGATTAATGAAGACACTAAGTACAACCCTTTAGAACCATGCGGACCCTTTTTTCTGCCGTCAAACTAGCAAAAGTGGATTTGGACACGCCCTAAACGCACCTGTGCCAGGCTCTTCACGCCGTGCGCATAGATCATTATAGGGCCTGAAATGTTTTGAGCGGCTTGTCCTGTAGCACATCAAGGGCCATCTCCCTGCAGATTTAAACCCGCTGCAGTTTGCATACAGAGCTAACCGCTCAACTGAAGACACCATCTCCACTGCACTCCATCTCACCTTGTCACACCTATGCCAGGCTAATCTTCATCGACTTCGGCTCAGCATTTAACACTATAATTCCACAACAGTTAGTGGAAAAGCTGAGGTATCTGGGGGTAGACTCTGGCACATGCAGCTGGACCCTTAACTTCCTGTTGCAGAGACAGCTGAGAGTCAGGGTGGACAGACGGCTTCGAAAACCATCTTGGTGAGCGCAGGGTCACCTCAAGGCTGTGTCTTGAGCCCCCTGCTGTTCAGCCTGCTCATCCATGACTGCTCTGCCCGTTTTAACACCAATCATATCATAAAGTTTGCTGACGACATGACACTGGTGGGTTTGATCATCAATGATGATGTGTCTGCATACAGGAGGGAGGTAGAGGAGCAAACATCATGGCGCAGCTTACACACCTCCACCTAAATGTCGACAAAACAAGGGAGATTGTTATTGACTTCAGGAGGGCGTTAACACACCATCACATGCCACTGACCATTGGTGGCGCCGCTGTGGAGAGAGTCAACAGCATCAAGTTCCTGGGGGTCCACCTGGCAGATGACCTAACCTTCTCTGCCAACACCACGGCCATTGTCAAGAAAGCCCACCAGCTGCCCCACTCCCTCCAGTGTCTGAAAAAGGCAGGTCTACCCACCATCCACCTTACCACCTTCTACAGAGGCACTGTTGAATCTGCCATAACATATGGCCTCACCTCCTGGTTTGGCAGCTGTAAGGCCCTTGAGAAACACCAACTGAATAGGATTGTAAAGACAGCCAGCAAGATCATCAGCGCCTCTCTCCCCTCCCTGCTGGAGACATACAACCAGCGGTGTGCTTGCAGGGCCATCAACATCATAAAAGACCCTTCCCACCCTTCCCACGGCCTTTTCTCCCTCCTTCCGTCTGGGAAAAGATACAGCAGCCTCCACTCCAGATCCAGCAGGATGCTGAACAGCTATATTCCACAGGCTGTTAGGATGTTAAATGGACTGTGCCCCCTCCCACTACCATGCTTCCCTACTGTGCAGCTACCTGCCTGAACTACACTCTGTTTGGACTAAACACATGACTGCATTGCACTTGCACTTTACATACTGTGCTGCTATTCTGCACAAGCTGCTACTCTCCACTGCACTTTAATACTCTGTGCCCAAGCTCCTCCTATATGTCTATATGCTGTATTTTATGTGTTTTTATTCTATTTATTTCCTTGTTTTATACTGACACAAGCTGGGGGAACAATATCATTTTTTTGTATGTATGGAAGTACACATGAAAGTGACAATAAAGTAAATCTTGAATCTTGAATCTAATCGGCCTAATCTAAAACAGGATGGAAGCTTGGGGTGCATCGCTTAGGCCTAATTGAACGGAGGAATTATGGTATTCTTCGTTAGCCTGAGTAACTTTAACCGTTGTTCATGTGAAATCTCAAAGACAGCCTGATGCTTTGTTTATACGTAGACTATTAGTGGGTGGCTGTTTGACCTATAAATTCCTGTCGATAAAGTATAATAGGGTAAATCCTGTATAGTGCATACACTTGTAGCTGTTATGTGTCTTTGTAAGTCACAAGCACACGACCCCCCCCCCCCAAAGACACGGGAACTTTCTTTCTGGAGAATTTATTCAGAGACAAACGGAAACCTACACTGTACATTTACTACCACTTAAATAAACTGCTGATGTATTCTCAGCTCTGATAGCCGACAGCTGTCTGCTCTGAGTCCATTCACCGTCACTCTCTCATGTAGCCTACACACTAAGCACCGAGCTATTCCTTAAAGGAGCTTCCCCGGTCTTGTAACACAAGGAGAGCCTGCCAGAGCTTCTTGTATTTGGTCCGAAAGTCAGAACCATCCAAAAAAATGCTTTCACACTATAAACGAACCGGACCATGGTTCAGTTGGGTCTGGACCGAGACCACCTCTTTTTAATCGAACCAAAATTTGGTCTTTTGATCCGGAGTATGGTCCGGGGGAGGTTTTACATCTGTAATTTTGGTTCGGATCAAACTGAAAAGTCCAAACCAAATGAGGTAGGTGTGAAAACGCCCTTAGTGTTTGATAGAAACATTGATGGTGTTTGAAGGCCGTTTTATGCTTCTGCGGAGGCTTCACGCAGAGCTTTTGCCGTAGCCTGCATAAGTAGCGTGTGATGCGTCAAGACGGCATATGTGTGTGGTAGAGCGAGGGATCAGTGAGAGAGTGATGGCGATTAGGTGCCGAGTGAGTAGTGACTCTAGTCATAGTGAGAGAAAGTGTCTCCTCTGTTGTGACTACAGTGGGAAATCTGGAGCAGGAGAAGTTAATCCTCTCCTTGATTTCATGTTGTTTATGGAGAAGGAGAACCAGGAAATGAGTCGGGGGAAATGCAACGCTACCAAGCCATGTAGTTACATTTTTCGAGAGGTGCACGCCAGGCTACGGCGTAGATGCAGAGGGGTCTGCGGGGGTATGCCGTTGATTCAATGCAAAAGCATAAAATGGCCTTGAGATGGTAATAAAAGGAGTGAGGCAGATTGCTGAACAGGATATATTTATTTATTGATCAAACTGAAATCAAATCTGAACTGTCAATAGATCTTCCAGCAGTGACGTCGTCGAGGCTCAACGTCCTGGTAGAAGTGACATCAGTAGCGATGTGACATCATGACATTTGTGTCAGCTCACGGCGGGCGTCTTCACAGGGGTTTGGAACAGAAGAAAGATTTCTTCAGACTACAAATCGTGTCGTTGACATAATCTTGTTCTGTAGACAGATTTAAAAAAGGGACAATAATAAAGAGTTAGTTTTCACCTTGACATTGTTTCCCTTTTCTCAACTAAGGAAGTCAAACTGTCTTTATATAGCGCTCTCCAAAACTGATAAAATGCTTCACTGTTGCATAAATGATAGCACATTTCAAAAGATAAAAAATATAAAATAAATACCATGTATAAATGAAACAAAATGTAATGATGTTGGGTTACAGCACATTAGAAGTTACAAAAGAGCCTTTTTCCTTTCTATTAAACAGATAATACATTTACCGTTAAAGTTAATCTCCATGCAGTTCTCTTTTGCCCGGCCGTTGGGCTCCACTTTGCCCCATCCTTTGAAGTCAAACTTGGAACCATCACTCCACAGCCACACACCATCCTGAAAGAAAAAGTTAGATAGCCTTTAACTTAATTATACTAGGACTGTCCCAAATACCATTTATTGTGCTTTGGAGCTTCATTGGTGGCGGCCAAAAGTGATTGATGCGGCGGTGTCACTACGTTCACACAGCAAGTCTTAATGCTTAATTCGGATTTTTTGCTCAGATCCGATTTTCTGTTTGGCTGTTCACATTACCCTTTAAAATGTGGCCTATATCTGATTCCTGTGTGAACTGTTTGTGATTTCCAACTGACCCGCATGCGCAAAAGAACATCACACATTTAGTGCACGCTGTTGCACTAAAGTTAGGGAGGTTATGGAGGAAGTCAGCATTATCATTTTTTATTTCAAAATGTTTGTGTAATGGCAGCCGTAACATTAATGAGCAGGTGCTGAGGAGGAGACGGTTACGGTATGATCCTTCTAGTTTTGATTGAATTGAAGTCTCTCCCCATACACTAATTAGATCTAACACCTCCCTCTCCCTCCATTGACTTGCTCCATCACTGTTCTCCATGTTGTAGGCCTAGTCAAGTTTTTAATGTTACTGTCTGTGTCTACGGCTAACTCCCGCTGGCGCATAATTGTGACAAATGTCGATGTAGATTGACGTAAAAGTTGCATCAAATCCTCCTTGGTTGTTCACACTGCGGCCACATTGAAAAAAAAAAAAAGATTTGGGCCACTTTTGCCTGCACGTAGCCTCACCCCCCCCCCAATGTAGAACAAGTAGACTTTATATTTCAGTATCTCATTTTTTTTTACCTCAGATCGTAGATTTCAACATTTTGGACCACATGGACAGAAGCTTCATTGCAGAATCAGATTTAAAAAAAGGTTTATTGCTACAATAAGTATACTTGCGTGGAATTTGCCTTGGAATTTCATGGAGATTTATTTTGTTTGTTTCAGATCCAGCCTTAATTTATAAATTTTAGTTTGTTGTGTTACGGTTATGTTCAAAGACTGGTTACAGCATGTACTGTAAAGAAAGGTTGGACTCACCTTTGTTGCATCGTAGCCTCCGACCCAAATGTTTGTGTCAGTGCCAGTCACTAGCTGAATCACCCCTCTGATAGACTCGTACTCCTCTGTAGTTTGGAGGGAAGCCAGATTTCCACCGATAGAAGTGCAGAAACGCTGATAAAGGAGAGCAACAAAAGACAGTGAGAAAAAAAATAATGCATGGTCTTACAGGGAGGTGTGTTCAGGTGCATTCTGGGCGTATTGCTATCTTGAGGCAGCGGAAAGTGATGGCGCCATTGACCAACAAAAACCTGGTCTAAAGTCAATGACGCAGCATTTCATTGTTATTTAAAGTGCCCATATTATGAAAAAGAAAAATCAGATTTGGGGTGTTATGTTGTGTCTCTGGTGCTTCCACACACAAACTTTGAAAAAAAAAAAATCCACCCATGCTGTTTAGAGTGAGATACGGTTTCTGAATGTGTCCTGCCTTCAGTCTCTGGGTGAGCTGTTCAAAATCGGCACGAGCAGGCTAACCGCAACCATTAGCTCGTAGCGTTAGCATGCTAACGCTATGGCTAACGCTAGCATGCTAACGCTAGCATGCTACCTCGTTCTCAATAGCAAAGCACTGCTACAACACACACAAGTTCACCATAATCTACAAAAGAACTACTTCCATGTGCGCCCTCATTTAGAAGTCTCCCAGCTAATCCTGCCTTGTAACTGACCAAAGTTGTAGAAACAGCCTCTTTTACTGTCTATGGAGCTAGCTAGCTGACATGATCTACATCTGAGCTACTGGGCATGTGCAGTGCAATCAAATATAGTACAGAAGAAGAAAAGAGGTCTCACTCTGTAGCTAAAACAGACCAGCTGAAAAGAGGATCTGCAGCAGTGAGAGAGAGCGGTGCAGTACAACAAAAATATGGTGTTTTTAGAAAATTAAACCATGTAAACCTATTCTGGTACAACCTTAAAATACAATTATGAACCTGAAAATGAGCATAATATGGCTGCTTTAAACAGCACATTAGTAAAATGTGCGCACACTATGCTTGTTATATACACAGGGACGTGCAGCAGCACACACAGAAGATTAAAAATAAAGATATTCCTGCTCAGCAAATCCTCCATCATAATAGCAATGCTCCAAGGTCCAAACGCGCCTGGCTTTTAAAGGGAATGGGAAATGATCTGATTGGTTTATTGCATGTTACGCCCAAAACACACCTCTGATTAATGAAGACACTAAGTACAACCCTTTAGAACCATGCGCCCGGTGCACAGACCCTTTTATCTGCCGTTAAACTAGCAAAAGTGGATTTGGACACTAGGCCCTAAATGCACCTGCGCCAGGCGCTTCACTCCGTGCGCTTAGATCGCTGAAATAGGGCCCAAAGTGATAATGTGACAGAGAATGCTGGCGGCTTCCTAACATTACTACATGAGCCAGTGCTGTAGTACCTGAGATCAGTCTTGGTCTCAAGACCACTTTCTGAAGGTCTCGTCTTGGAATCAACCCTTATTTTTACTTAGTCTTGTCTCGGTCACAGATAATAGAGGATTCAAGACCACAGCTGCAGGGATGTTACTGAACTGCCATTGCATTGTTAGATTTATGTGTGAGTTGTCTGTCTGAACTGCTGGTTTAGAGCGTATCCCACTTACAGTGTGTCAGTTATAACCAGGGCTTTAAATTAATGTTTTTGATCACCAGCTAGTTGATTTTCTAAAGCTACCAGCCAATCAGATTTTCCACTAGCCACGTTTAGTTTTTTCTTAACTAACTTTACTACTTCATTTCAGCTCCTCTGGTTCGTGTCGCTGGGCACATAGCCAATGATTGAATGATGTGTCACGACATAGTGACAGACCAGTGGTTCTCAACCTTTTTTGTGCCAGCGCCCCCCTATCCATTATCCAGGTCCCTAACGCCTCCCAAAAAATATGTAGGCTAAATCTATAATCAAATTGTTCCAACGGAAGACAAGCTGGCACTTATCAAACTATTATATATGACTGATATAATTTCAAAACGTACCTCTGCATCAGCCCAGTCCTTTTCACTGTCGTGGAATATGTAACACTTTTGGTCAGACTCAGTCCAACCAGGAGGGCATAGTTTAGGCCAGTCATCTATAACACAAATGTAGATGATTAGAAGGACAATCATGTAAAGAGCCTCCAATTGTCCAAAGCCAGGGAGGTCTGAGAATAGTGTCCCTCAGCACAATCTTTATGGACAGCCTCCCAAATAGGACCTGCTTTGATCTCGAGCAATCCTAAAATCATTTTTATAGACTTTAAATTAACCAGAAGTGCAATCACAAAGTACATACTCCAGTCTTTCACCTCCACCATTATGAGAAGTACCAACCTGATGCTGTCTTATTCTCTGCCTGTAAACATAAAGTAATGATCTTTAGTATTTAACCCTTAGAGTTTAAAAAATACACATGACAAGATTTTGAGTTTTGATTGAAATGTGTTTTGTAGTTTACTTTCTTTTTATTTGCAATATATTAAAACATTAACATTTTAATATTATTAATATCAGTCATGTTCACAAACATGATGTTGGGCTGGAAGAACTCTCACAAGACTGGTTTAATGTAAAAGTTAAGGTGTTATAAAACCAAAGATCTTTGTAAAGTAAATGTTTTAGTGTGCGTATGACTTACATTTGCTCCAGTCCACAGTCCACTGGTCAAACACAGGACCACCATGAAATGAAGACCTGATTCCATCTGGGTAGAGACGCAGTATATTAATGATAGCTTACCGTATTTCCTCAAATAAAAACCGGTAGTCAATTAAAAGCCGGGCCTCTGATAGTGGCCGGGGGCGTGGTCAACACGGACAAATAAAGGCCGGTCTCAAATTAAGGCCGGGGAAAAAATAGTGTGGATAATCTCCTAAATGCCTTTCATATAATATTAAGTAAATAAAATTCAAGTTCATTGTAATGTACATTTCTACCAATTTCATTTAACAGATTCAACAATACATTTATGCTTTTTTCCACACTGTTTTTCTGGATTATTGTCCAACCGGTATTTTAGTCAATGCGGCTGTATGTGTTACTCAGCCAAGTGTAGTTTGCAGTAACGTACAGGTGCCAATAGATGGCAGTAGCTACATTGGCTGTAACACGGGTCTCATTTAGTGCTAGCAGAGAAAGACGGACTCTGGTGCTATTGACGGACTTTTCAACAACAAAACGAAAAGAGTTTTAAAGTATGCGGAGGAAAACTCGGGTGAAAAAGCTGCGAGACGTTTCGACATTGACCCCAGGAGAATCCGATACTGGAAGAAACAGAAGGATGAGCTGACAAGATTAGCCGACAAGAGCAGAGCACAGCTAGCTAGCTGGAGGTGGGAGGAAAGAAGTTAGCCTGGAGCTAGAAACAAAGCTAGCTAGCTACCGTCTGTAACGTTAATCAGATACTGGTGTGCTGCAAACCAGCAACTACTGTATGCTCTTATTGTAATCTACCAGCAATACTGTAGTACCTGTATTTGAAATAAATACCCGGTACATTTACAGGGTTCAAACTGACACAATGGTGGTGTTTGATTCATTCTGACCCAAATTGTTTTGTTGCCCTTCTGGCTGTTGTTGTAAATGGTGATATTTGTGCAAATGTTTCTTAAAAAATGAATGATCTCTGTCCACTGGAACGCTATGGTTTTTCATTTAAAACAGTTTATTTAAAATAGTTATACTTTTCAAACAGATGAAATTAAGAATAAAGGCCTGCCTCTAATAAAAGCCTGCTTCAAATACAAGCCTGGTACCTTCTGCACTTCAGGTAAATAAAGGCCCCGGCTTTTATTTGAGGAAATACGGTATTAATGAAGTTACGCAAAATGTGAACTAAAATACAAAATGAAAATGACAATTTCAATCATTGTAATTGCATCAATGCTATATGGTGATAGAGGAAGATTAAATAAAGTTAGCACGTTTTACAGAAACAAGGCATCGTGATAAAGAACAGATGTAAACTCTTTTCTGTAGATATGAATTAAAACATCTGTTGCTATGATGAAAGTCAGGACTGAGAGTCGTACCTTGTTGTGATGATCAGATAAAGTTGAACGTGCAGCAGTAGCAGGTAGCAGAGTGACTTTGAGATGGAAACCCAGAGCTTATATACCTTCTCTGGGTGTGTTTGGCTCACACACCTGCAACGTGTTGCAATCTGAATCTGAATCAATATGCTGGAAATATCTTTATGTAAAGGGAAACATAGATTATAATCAAAATCTAAAAACATAATGGAATATTTAGCAGTAAGGCTCTGAGGCATTCTGTATTGCTTTCATCTATTTATTCTCCTGTAGATCAACTTTTCTAATTATATCTGAGTCAGCACACATGTAGCCTCTAGAGGCATCATGTACTCCTCCCTCCTCTTTTGCTTCTTTTGTTGGGGAAGTAACCTCCTTAAATGTGCATATGACAATTATTTACCTCAATGATACATTATTCATTTTAATTTATTAATAAACTCCTGGACTGTAATATTTCAGGTGTTTGAGCAAGATTTCTGCTCATGTCCAAAACTTTGTGCACATTCACATTCAAATATATCTCATCCCATCTGTGTCCTCTGAGATTTGGAGGAGTCGTGATATTTTGAGAAAAATAAAGTGATAATAGGCTATTACAAGAATAAAGTCACTATATTTCAGAAAATAATCTACCTGCACCATAGCCTGCTGTGCATTACGTGATTGCTCTGCTGATACGGTAGATCTCAGACCGTCTGACAGACTCAGAGCCCCGTTTGGGTCTCTGGTCTCTGAATGAGACAAAGTTTAGGGAAGTGGCTGTACGTTACTCTACATCGGAGGTGGAAAACCAAAACTACGGCAGAAATACACGGAGCACAAACGGGACACATCTACCGCAGCATGTCGACAGCAGAGCGCATCCATAAACCTGAACCTGCACAGCTTTTTACAGCGAGAGTGGACACTAAGCGACGTCCGGTTTCATATTTGTCAGTCAACTTTTCAAAATACATTCGGGGCTGAAGCCCCGGCAAAATCAGCTGATGCCGCGTCTGTCAGTGGAAACAATGAGGCCACGCTTTTAATGCGCAGAGGTGTTGGATGCGGGGCTGCACTGCAGAGAGAAATAAACGCAAGTCGACCTCCACCTGCAGCCAAACCCGCACTCACACAAGTAGGTGGAGGTGAAGGGGATTAGGACTTTCATAGCCTTAGTGGAGATCTGGGGGAACTCGCTCTCCACAGACAACCGTAACGCGTGATGGACATTTCTCCCGGTCTCTGTCACACTGCAGCAGAGGAGCAGCAGAGGACCCCGACCAGGTGAAACCTAACTTTAACTCAGGATCATATTTCCTTTCCTCATATTTTTTTGCTGGGTCCAGTCTCCTCCCTTAATGCTGACTTCTGTTGACTTGGGACAAGAAAACGATGCACTTTAAAGCTAATACACGCACGCACAATTACAGATACCAATAGAGCTGCATAGTTATTTTTTTCTTCACGTGTCGCGCCTCCCCTGTGGCTCTTTGGCGCCCCCCAGGGGAGGCGCGCCTCACCTATTGAGAACCCCTGAGCTAAACCACAGCCGCAACTTGCACTGCTGTTAAAATGCAACTTCAACCCTCGGATATAACGGTAATCACGTAGCGATTTTACTGTATCTAAACATCTGTCTGTGTGTTCGACCTTTTGAAATACTTAGATCAGGTGTGTTACTGTGCAGGTAATATCCGAGGAGCATCTGGCATGATTGTGAGTTCTCCTGAACCAGACTGAGACCATTTAAAGGCTCAGGAACCCTTTGCAGGTGTTTGGGTTAATTAGCTGATTAGAGTGGGACACTTTGAGCCTAAAATATTGAATCTTTTCACAATATTCAAATTTTCTGAGGGTTTTCATAAACTGTAAGCCATAGTCATCAAAATGATAACAAATACAGGCTTGAAATATCTCGCTTTGCATGTAATAAGTCTATATAATTACTTTTACCTTTTAAGTTGAATTACTGAAATAAATGAACTTTTGCACAATATTCTAATTTTTCGAGTTTCACCTGTATGCTTCTGGTTCACCTGTTAATTGTTAAAGCAAAATTGCCCCTTTGTACATTTGGTTGTGACTGAATTCTTGCTGTTAATATGAAAGTCCATAACGAAACAACACACCATTCTACTTTTGAGGGCTAAATTAAATGAAATATGGCTCGTTTTCCGTTTGAACACATTGTCATCAATATTAACAAGGTTTAAAATGACCCATTTTTCAAATTTGGATATCATTTCAAAATCAGAAATCAGTAGTAACTACATGAAAACTTCACTGTTGCATGAAATATCGTTTGTTTAGCCTACATCATCAGTTTCTATCTAATGTGAATCAAGAGGCTCTATCAGCTTCGCTACCTTTTTTTTTTTTTTTGTCTTCAAAAAACTTTATTATTCAAGTACAGATCCATAAACACATTGAAAACATTAAATGCATACATACATACACGAAAAAGGGGCGCATTAAATTTACATTAAAGAGGTTGTAAGGCATTGTAAATGTTCAGAGTCCGGATGGCTTTCTTATTTGTCAGTCCTTTTTTAAGGTTTTAAAATATAATTTCATGTCATTTTTAAATTGGTGACTAGCCTATTCGGTTTTCTTTCAGATCATTTACATTTATAGATATAAAATTTTCAAATAAAATTAAAAGATTCAAAATAAAAAACATGTCATTTATCCAAATAATTTTCTTCATAGTAAAAAAATTCTACCAGGCTGTCTTGGTCATGGATGTATTAAGAGAACGGTCTTGGTCCGTTAAATGACTGACTTGGATGTGGGCGGGGCTTGATGTCAAGCCCCGCCTTCCCGCAGACTGCAGCGAGATGTAGTTAAACGCACTGCAGGGGCTCAATTTTTTAACTTTGTAGGGGGCGCTAGCGAGCCACTTTTGTGCGCCTATTCCCGAAACCCTTAAAATACGTAAATTTTCACCAGACTTGATGCGACCACCAATATTGGTGAGTTTTTGAATATGTCAAGCCCTTCAAAAAGGCAATTCATTTGGTGTAATAATAATTCCTTCAGTTTCAATAGGGCCTTCGCCGCTGTCGGTGCTCGGGCCCTAAATATCATCCAATACAGAGTTCTGCTCAGCTAGGAGATGTTCTTTAAGTAATACTTTGAATCGAGGTTTTCTATTTTCTTGAACGACATGACTAGGCATTGCATTCCAATTAATCATGGCTCTATATATTACGGTGTTTTTCCCTTTATTTGTTATTACTTTAGGTAATGTGAATTTGCCCTCCGTAGCATGCCTAGTGCTGTAGTCATGTTTATCAGAACTAAGACCACGTTGCTGATACAACATCCTTGGCTGTTTAGTCACTTATATATATATATATACATACATACATACATACATACATACATACATGCATACATACATACATACATACATACATACATATATATATAAATCGGATGATTTCATTATGGGGCGGCGTCCTGTCTGCTTTACCTCCAGACGTTCTGGCAGTGATTGTTGGTGAAGAGGAGCAGCAGGAGTGTAGCTCCAGTGTGGACCAGCAAGAGCCAGAGCCCCCTCCACACATTAAAGAGGAACAGGAGAAACTGTGGAGCAGTCAGGAGGGAGAGCAGCTTCAAGGGCTGGAGGAGGCTGATATCACCAAGTTCCCATTCACTCCTGTCACTGTGAAGAGTGAAGATGATGAAGAGGAAGCTCAGTCCTCACAGCTTCATCAGAGACAAACTCACCACATGGAAACAGAAGGTAATTGTGACGTTGTGAAGGAGAGAGGAGAACCTCCGTCAGGTTTGAGAAGTCATGTGACTGTGTTGATGTGATCACGCCTATAGACAAATAATCAGTGCAACTGTCTTCTGTTATCTGAGCCAGTGGAAGCATGTAGATGTTAAACAGAAGAGGCCCCAGAATGGAGCCTTGGGGAACTCCACATTTCATATTAGTCCGCTCAGATGTTTATCTATAGACACAAAGTAGTCCCTGTTCTTTAGTAGGATTCAAAGACCAGAAAATTAAATAAGAGTGAGATAAACCTCAGGTATAATTGTCATTCTTTACAGCACTCGGGCTGAAACTTAGTATGCAGAAACATGAAATACCATTTTTTTTTACCACATAAAGAGATTTGAAAGGAGACTATGTACTGTTGATGCTGTCTCTCTGTGTCTGTGTTACTGTCTCTCTCTCTCTCTGTGTTTCTTGCAGATGTTCAGCAGCTCTTGGTGGTTAAAGAAGAGGTTCCCCCTGAGCAGCAGGAGTGTAGCTCCAGTGTGGACCAGGAGGAACCAGAGCCCCCCCCACACATTAAAGAGGAACAGGAGGAACTGTGGAGCAGTCAGGAGGGAGAGCAGCTTCAAGGGCTGGAGGAGGCTGATATCACCAAGTTCCCATTCACTCCTGTCCCTGTGAAGAGTGAAGATGATGAAGAGGAAGCTCAGTCCTCACAGCTTCATCAGAGACAAACTCAACACATGGAAACAGAAGCTGATGGAGAGGACTGTGGAGGACCAGAACCAGACAGGAACTCACATCCACTTTTACAACCAGAGACTGAAGACCAGACTGGAGACTCTTCTGATCCTGAGACTGATGACAGTGCTGATTGGAAGGAGACCAGAGAACCTCAGTCAGCTTTAAACTCTCTGAAACATGATTCAACATGTAAGAAAACATTCAGCTGCTCTGAGTGTGGGAGAAGATTTGGCCACAAGGGAAGTCTGAATAGACATATGAGAATCCACACAGGAGAAAAACCTTTCAGCTGCTCAGTTTGTAAGAAATCTTTTACACAGAGAGGAAGTTTACGGACACACATGAGAACTCACACAGGAGAAAAACCTTTCAGCTGCTCAGTTTGTAAGAAATCTTTTACACACAGTGGACATTTACAGTCACACAGGAGAACTCACACAGGAGAAAAACCTTTCAGCTGCTCAGTCTGTAAGAAATCTTTTACACAGAGTGGAAGTTTACAGAAACACATGAGAATCCACACAGGAGAAAAACCTTTCAGCTGCTCAGTCTGTAAGAAATCTTTTACACTGAGTGGATATTTACAGAAACACATGAGAATCCACACAGGAGAAAAACCTTTCAGCTGCTCAGTTTGTAATACATCTTTTACACAGAGAGGAAGTTTACGGTCACACATGGCAGTCCACACAGGAGATAGAAGATTCAGCTGCAGTGTTTGTAACAAAAGATTTTCCCGGCGTTCTGATGTCAAAACACATAAATGTGTTGGTCAGATGGAAACAGAAGCTGATGGAGAGGACTGTGGAGGACCAGAACCAGACAGGAACTCACATCCACTTTTACAACCAGAGACTGAAGACCAGACTGGAGACTCTTCTGATCCTGAGACTGGTGACATGGAATAATGTTTGTGCATTTAAGTCCAAGCAAAACTTCTCAAGTATCAAACAAAAATCTTTATGTATCAACATCTAGATAGAAGACATATTGTGTGGTAGGAAAAAGTACACTCTTATTTCAAATATTCTATCAGATATTGATTTGTCTTGTAATGTCTGTCATATAATCAAGAAATCAGACAAATGTATCCACCTGATATTTTATAGGGCCCACACATATATTCACTTCTTTCTAAGTAACGTATGTTTAGCAAGATTCACTATTAATTATGTATCAATATGGGAGTTTATTCAATACACATTGGGTTCATGTTTTAATTTTTGTAACATGTTTAAGCACAATTTAGGCCCAGCAGTCTCGGACAGTCTCGGGACAGGAAATGCAGGTTGAAAGCTATCTTTAGTTTAAACAAGGGAGATGTGAGGGAGGTAGCAGAGGGAAGTTATCCTAGCAAGGTGTTTCCTGTCAGGGAGCGGAGGAGTTTTCTCTTTGAAGCAAAGCTGAGATGGACATATTGGCCCTCATTCATGAAACGTGCATACGACCTAAAACAGGCGTAGGACGGGCGTTCGCCGATTCCTACGCAAAGCAAGGCATTTATCAATTTGAACGTGAGCGTAGGCTGCGATTAAAATCTCACGTCTGGTCTTAACTCGTGTACGCAAGTTTTCGAGTCAGTGTGGACTTACGGTGCAGCATATAAAAAGTTTAACAGGAGAAGGAGAAGTCCTCAGTTGATCACTTATCAGCAATGGCAGATCTGGCTCTTTTAGAAGACCTCTATGCGCCGGTAACAGTGCACACGTACGCGCACGGGCCACGGTGGAGCGCTCCATCGGATTGATTAATAGCAGATGGCTCTGTCTTGCATCAGCGATATCACCCATACACAGCAGAAAAAGTCTGCAACATAGTTTTAGCCTGTGGGGTTCTGCATAACATCGCGCAGGAAAACAGGGTGCCATAAATGTAGTGATGGAGCCAGATGACCTGATGCCCAGAGAGCAGTGTCAACTGGGGCTATACCAAGGAGACAGGATATTATTCCTCGCTTTTAAAAGGTATAGTGTTATGTTTGGCAATGATATTCAATACAGGAAACATGACGATGCACAACATTTTCATTTATTCTTCAGGTTTTTGTTTCTCTTTTAAAGTTTTAATGGCCACAAGTGAACGATTTCTATATTCTGCCATTGACCCAGTTATTTCAGCTTATTCTACTTTGTTTAAGAATGTTTGATTCTGATTGGCTGGGAGGAGGGCATTAACCCGGCAGGTTGCCCGCTGACTGAGCACAGCGTCATCAAATAGTTGATCAATATGCCGCTTGTATTTTTTTCTGTCTCAGAAATTTCAAACATGAGGTCCATTGTAAAAATAAACCTTGTTTAAAAAAAGTTTCTAAAATGTGTCGGAAATGTATCGGAGGGTCAGTCGATACGTAGTTTCGCAAGCGAGATACAATGTAGGAACTGCGTTATTAAACTAACGTTAGTGGTCAGATGCAGCCTTGTGTGGTTGCTATAGAAACTAATTAACGGTTGAGCTAACGTTATTCGCCGTAGTTCTAAACATTACAGTGTTTTAAAAATGGACGAATTCATTGTCAATTTTAATATATTTGGAGTAGGGAAGACATTTGAGGACTGGTTAAAGAGCGACGAGGACGACAGAATGACAAAAGAAAAAGAAAAGGCCCAGGGTCCCGTTAACGAGATCTGACAGATGAGGAGCTGCGCACAATTGAAGACGGGGCCCTTGAATCAAACACGAAAAAGACAACTGCCTTTGCTATCAAGGTTTTCACCGAGTGGAAGAGCCACCAGAAGGATTGACTGACAGTGACAACTGACCCATATTGTGGTTGCTATAGAAACTTATTAGCTACAGCTGAGCTAACGTTATTCACCATAGTTCTAAAGGGGACTACTTTTTGAGGGAAATTAACTCAGAGTATACATTTAATAAGCATGCAATACGAATAAGAAAAAGCATAATTATTAAAGTATTTCAATTGTTTTATTATGTTGGCAAGCAAGAAGTAGAATAAACGGGATAATCACCTCAAGGCAGGGCAATAAACAGTGAGCATCAAATCTAACAGGATCCCATAAATAAACTACACAGAACCTCAGGACGAGCCCACACAGTGATTACATTCTTTAGTACAACCTCTTTGGAGCGATATACATTTTAAAAACAAACTACAAAATGTAATACCATGCAAAATGGGATTTAAAACTTTTTAAAATTTTGTTCCATAAAAAAATGTGATTGTTGTTCCACGCGCTCTCTCAAGAGAACATAGATAAAAAAAATTAAAAAAGATAACACAAAATTGCAGAATTTTGCAGAAACTATATTATAGTGTATATTTATTTTAAGTTCTGATAACTTATACTGTCATATTTTGTGCAGAATTGTGTTCATTGTTTTTTGGTGGGGAAGTAAATGCTTTTATTATCAGGCCCAGGCTCTTAAGAAAAAGAGATGATGGATTTTCCCCATCTGGTTCAGAGGCATTATTAGATTAGATTATTCATCATTTAGCTGTATAACCATATCAGTTTCTGTCAATGATGTAAATGAAAAAGTTGAAAATTAACAGCAGAATAAAACATGAATAATCCTGTCTAAGAATATGTTAAGGCTTATTTTACCAGTTCAAGGTACTGTATGAGCAGGGGCGTAGCTCCAAATCCTGGGCCCTGTAGAAAGGCATTTTCTATGGGCCCCTCCCTGCATCCACAGCTATTCATTCTAGCATCTTTTTGGGCCCTCCTCACATGAGGGCCCTGGGTACTCAGTCCCCTTTTTCCCCCCAGTCCGACGCCCCTGGGTATGTGTGCTGCAATAATCATGCTTTGTAGTAGCCATCTTTTTTCACAGCAGATGCCTTGAATCTGTTGATAGTTTGTCATAATTGCATGTCTCAATCTGTCTATATCTTTCCCCAAATCTCACCAGAAGTCATGATTTAAGGGTTTAAAAAATGTTCTTTGAATGTTCTTTACGCGTACTTGTACTAAAAATTGATTACGTTGCATTAATCAGGTAAGCAAGTGCATCACTGTGTCAGTGGCAGCTGCTGCTTACGGTACTTTTCTACACACGGAGAGCCTCGCTTCCCATAACAAACCCCATCGGAGTAACGTTACGTCACATACACACGCTGCCCACGTGGCCACCTGTCTTAAATGGCGGAGGCTCGTGTAACAATCATGTAAAAGGAGAACGGTGAGAGTTTACTTTTTTATCAAGCAGCAAAAACGTTTTAGCGTCAACACGGGGGTCTCGGTTCTCTTCCAAGTGAACTACAGTTCGGTTCACTTCAGGTGAGAACGTGATCCGACCCAAACACAGGAAGTGGACCAACAGAGCATTTACTAGCCAGAAGTTTCAACCTTTCACACAGTTTATGGACTTAAATATCTGGTTTAAGGGATGATAACTTTCAGATCCATATGTAATGCGTGTGCAGGTTAGTTCCCCCAACAAATGTGAATGCCTGAAACTCGTTTCTCAGCAGATTTATTCAATTTACAGCGTTAAAATGCATTTGTCTTTTCTAGCAAGTCAGCTTACAGTAATATTAGTTACCTCAAAACAGACACTCTGCTCCAACTCCTCTTTAACACAACAAAAGAATAAGACATTTAATGATACAGCCAACACTGTCAGCTGCTCACATTGTTCACCTTCTTCTAAAATATTAGAAACACTGAAGCAGAACCAGAAAACCCAAGACGTTATAAATGTAGTGTTTTTTTATATGTGATAGCAGAAGTGTGGGCGATTTTCCCTCTGATATTCTATATATCTGATATATATACTTTTCCACCTCGTGACGTGTGTTTACAGTGTTTGCTGCGTTTGATAAAGTGCAGTGTGACGCAAACCAAACCAAATGAAAAATGCAACAATGTTACAACTTCACCCCCGAATTGCACCGAGTCCACCGAACTATAGAGTGGCAACAAACGGAGAAGACAGTTGCTCAGCAACAGAAGTTCTGTTTCAGTGAACCTTAATAACAGCCGAATGGGAAGCTAACGCATGCGCACCTACGGCTTCTATTCACTTTGATTGCCGTGTAAAAGAGCAGTTATTAAAGTGTACATTTTTTTTTTTAAAAGCAGTAAAAACACCAAAATTCTCTGTTTTCCCAAAGACATGGTGTCTGACTTAGCCCAAAGAATCCCGGATATCGTGGCAGCACACCCAACTGTTAATAACATTATACTGCATATAGGGTCACATGATGTTGTAAAGCAACAGTCTGAAGTGCTGAAACTGGACTTTATGAATCTGCTGAACACAGTCAGCTCCCTAAACGCGAAGGAGTTTATCAGTGGCCCTATACCGCCAGTCAGAATAAGAGCTGAGAGATTCAGCAGACTGTTGGCACTGAACAGATGTCTTTCAACTGCATGTACAGTCCACTCTCTGCAGTTCATTGATAATTTAAACTTTTTCTTGGACCGCAGTTGATCAGCAGATAGTATATGAGTATAGTGATGTTATTGTGTGGAGTTTCTTCAGAGGCCTGCACTATGAATCAAGATCAACATGTCCTGGATTTATTTAAGTTACCCGGCTTCACTAACCCTAACAACCGCGGTCCCGCATAAGCTGTGTCACAATGGTGGTTAACAACTAGTTCAATCAACCCAGGGTTTCCCAATCCAGCGATGCGCACGTTCACATAAAAGAGGCGGTGTTTGCGCAGCATGACCAATCGCAAACATCTACCAGAGCCGCATATTTTACATAGGAAGAGCAAACTATAATTCTACATAAATATGAAGAACACAGACACGGTATTATAGGCATAACGCAGGAATCAAAGTGTCACAAAGTGTAGCCAGGCAGCTACTGTTTCCTTATTTTTATTGTGTATATAGTGTGGTATTTTGGTTTGAGTGGATTTAATTTAAAAAAGTTTACCTTTATTGTGCAGTTTTTTAGATGTATGACTTCAGGACCAGAGAGGAATGGAGGAGGACAACCAGAACCAGGAGCAGAGGAGCAACGAGGTCCCCAGAAGACAAGCAGCAGACTGGGACTCTGATAGCAGCCATGTTCAGGTCAGTGTTCAGGACACAACAACCACTCTAAAGAAACCAGGAAGAGAGTCGAGGCTCCGTGGGTCATCTGTTCATTCTGTTGTTAGAGATCAAATGTGGAGAAAGGAAGTTGTAGGAGCTGATTGAGTTATTGTTTTTTTGTTCATTAAATGTCTGTAATAGACATTCTGACCACTAGGGTGTGGTATAGGAAAGCTTAGTTACATGGTGATAGGTATCACAGCACGGGTGTTTTAAATGAACAGGTAATCAGTGAGCAGGTATTCAGTAGAGCCTGGAGGTGTGGGGAGCACACGGTTCTTACCGTTAAACCAGCTTTTGTTACCAGCATTAAATCAAGACTTAAAATTGTAAATACTTTTTTGTTTTTGGAAAATATTCAATCATTGCAATAAACGGAAACTTCACCAAAAGAAGAAAGAATGTTTCAAACTCTTTATAATACATATACGCGTAAAGAACAATCCCTTAAGACACCTACAGAGTGACTAATTAATGGCCTTTTGGATAGCCACTACACAAGTCTGCTTCACTATGTTCTCTTGAGAGAGCGCGTGGAACAACAATCACATTTTTTTATGGATCATTTCCCTCTAAAACTAACGGGGGTTTCTGCTGACTCAAACTAACTAAATCAAACAAAATTTTAAAAAGTGTTAAATCCCATTTTGCATGGTATTACATTTTGTAGTTTGTTTTTAAAATGTATATCGCTCCAAAGAGGTTGTACTAAAGAATGTAATCACTGTGTGGGCTCGTCGTGAGGTTCTGTGTAGTTTATTTATGGGATCCTGTTAGATTTGACGCTCACTGCCCCCCCCCCCGACAGACTGCTACTTTAATGAACGGTGATGGAGCTGTGGTATCCTCCAGTGATGTTGATAAGTTTAAAATGTAGTGAGTCTCCGGGACCCACAGGTGGTTATTTAAAGTCTCAGTCCTGCATTTACTTTTTCACCATATAGGCCATATAAATACTAATAATGTATAATAATGAGTAATATACAGTACCAGTCAAACGTTTAGACACACTTTCTCATTCACTGAAATGGGAAAGCATGTCCAAACTTTTAACTGATGCTGTATTCTACAATATAAGCCCTCCTATAATGAATGTTGGAGCCACATGTTTCAACTGTATGTTGTTTTGGTCTCATTTCTATTATTTATTGATTATTATATTAGGCACTGATATTTTAGGTGGTGGGCGTTAGGGCTGTTGGAAGGAATTCCAAAAGTTGAATATAATTTGAATAGTAAAAAAATCAATACTATTCGAATGCTGAAATTACTATTCAAATGTGATTTTTTTCTTTTTTTATAAATAGGTTGGCTAACGTTAGCTAATCTCCCTCTTCTCATGTCATGTCTGATGAACAATAAGTTACGGGATCGAGAAACACAAGGCACTGTGAGCTAACGTTACGTACCGAGTAACGTTAGTACAGGGGGGAGTGACAGGCTGTGGCTGGAAATCGGAAGAAGGATGGGAAATAGTTTTAACATGACTTTAAAATCAACATCCACCGAGCCCAAATTATTATGTTATCAATAGTTATCTCGTTCTGGTTTCCTAGCTGTGTCATGAGTTATAGTAGCTTAGCTGGGAGCTTCAGGGAGACAGCTAAAGTTAATGTTAGCTGCCCTACAGCTGTCAGAGGTAGCTTCCACGTCATATATTACCTTCTAATAGCTATATTCTCAGTAACGTGACTCGATCTGCAAGAAACAGGTTGCTTTTAAATCACTTAAATAGTAGTGACAGCACCGTTTGGCTTAGTTAGCAATGCCGTTAGCATTGTGGCTAACACCATATTACTTAGTTTATTATTGTTTATTGTTAAAAGGATCCCCATTAGCTGTCACCAAAGTGGGACGAGCTAGTCTTCCTGGGGTCCACAACAAAAAGAAAAAAATCACTTAACAATGACCATCTAAAAGCAGTAAAACATTGTAGACATCATTATAAACATCATCAGAAATTATTCAGAATAAGTTATTACAGTATTACATTCATTATTACATTCATACAGTAAATATGTCCATTCCCTACTCACAATTTGAAATAGTGCATTCTCAGATGGTACTTGAAAGAGACTTGACTATTCATTTTACGTATATTCAGTGGGCAATTATTTCAATGATTGATGGCACGATAAATAACTGTTCTCTTTAAAGCATTTGATTTTGGGCGGTGGAAGAAAAAAATAAATAAGTTGAACAATTTAAAACACGTTAAAAGTATCAGTATCAGGAGCGAATGAGGTGGGGAGTCAGCAGGTGATCGAGCCATTTTATGACACATCGTTTCGTCTGTGCTTTCTAACATGATGTCATCGTGCTAACAGAGCAACGTTTGCCTTTACAACAGAGCCGCTTCAATACACTTGTTAGATAATGTTACATTACAGAGTTCTCTGTTGATTTGTGTTTGTCGTTGTGTGCGTGGTGGAATATAATGTAAACAGTGAGCGGCGTGCCAGAAATGCAATGCGCTATGACGTAGGTCCCCTTCAAGGCCAGGCTGATGTTGGTAGTCCCTCTAGTGGACAGAACGTTTAACAACAACTACATGCTTATAGTGGCATTGACGATGCATAAACCTGAGTAGTGTAGTACATATTTATAACAGGCTGCATTTGAGCATTACATATTCAAATATTATTTGAATATTTAAAAAAAATTACAAATGAAATTCACATGGTATTATAGAAGAAGATTGATAGCTCTAGTTCATTTTGTTGTTAGAAGATTGGTGAATATAGTATGACAGTTGTTGAGATAATTAGAAAAGGCTGATAAAGTTTTAAATGTGTTTTAAATGAAGTCAGTGATGAAGGATAATATATATAATGTCATATACACGTGTTTCTATAATGAAGTCAGTGATGAAGGATAATATATAAAGTCCTATACACGTGTTCTAACAACGGCAGACTGGTCAGAGACCAATACATCTTTTTAGATGATTTATTTATTTTTGTATTCTTTGACAATAAAGGATCATGTACAGTATGTTACTTTTAATTGTATATATTAAATGTATATTTTAGCCCATACAAGAGAGAGGGAGAGACAGAGTGAGAGAGAGATATGTAGGCTACGCATCATATTCTAACTTTGTAGATAAGTGGTTGTAATTGATCTTCATGGTAAACTTCCTGAGTAACATTATCTTCTGCTTACTTTTAAAGTGCTCATATTATGCTCATTTTCAGGTTCACAATTGTATTTAGAGGTTGTACCAGAATAGGTTTATGTGGTTTAATTTTCAAAAAACACCATATTTTTGTTGTACTGCACATTGCTGCAGCTCCTCTTTTCATCCTGTGTGTTGAGCTCTCTGTTTTAGCTACCGAGTGAGGCATCTCACTTCTGTTCCATCTTTGTTGAGAGTCACACATGCGCAGTACGTAGGTAAGGACTACTAGCCAGTCAGAAGCAGAGTATGAGGGAGTGCCACGCATAATGCTAGGCAAGCATTATAACGTGTGTTACAAAGTGACACACATTCATCACGGAAGTAAAGGCTGGACTACAATAGAGCTGTTTGGAGCAGTTTGTGAACAGTGTTTTCTGTTGGAGATGGTAAGTCTCTTTGGGGTGGACTTGTGGCTTTATCACTTTGTAAACCTATAACATGAACAAAAAAGATACATAACACAATAAAGGAAACGGATGAAGCCCAAAAGGCATAATATGAGCACTTTAAGGCAAAGAGTAGGCTACAACTGTTAATTGTGCAAATGATTACTAGCCTAACTCCTTGAATGTTATGATTATGACGGTTTCAGAGCAGTGGTCAGTATATTTTTAGGCTGCTTACGCATTCAGGTGGTCCGCGATCGTCTGCCAAGCTTTCTCTCGCTGTTTCATTACAGCGTTACAGTTGTTTCATTACAACTTGGCTGAAAAATGTAGAATATTTTGAGACTTATACAAGTTATGAAAAGTACATTTGCTTCCATAATAACATGTCTGCAACCGGCCCACATTTTTCCTTCATTTTGTCATAAAGTATTGTATGAAGAGTTCAATTTGTGAGTGAGAGCAAGTCTAGGGTTTAAAGAAGGTTGTTCACTAACTCTCTCTCTCTCTCTCTCTCTCTCTCTCTCTCTCTCTCTCTCTCTCTCTCTCTCTCTCTCGCTCTCTCTCGCTCTCTCTCTCTCTCTGTCTGTTGCTATAGAAACGGAGAGGGACCCAAATGTCACCACTGTCAGCACTGTGACAAATCCTTCACAACATCAACATATTTAAAGATTCATCAGAGAGTTCACACTGGAGACAAACCTTACAGCTGTGATCAATGTGGGGCAGCTTTCACACGACAGGATAGCCTTAAAATCCATCAACGCATTCACACTGGAGATAAACCGTACAGCTGTGATCAGTGTGGGGCAGCTTTCACACTACAGAGTGACCTAAAAAGACAACGCATTCACACTGGAGAGAAGCCATACAGCTGTGATCAATGTGGGGCAGCTTTCACATGCTTTCAATTTCAATGCTGTTTCTCCTGATGTTGTGTGTTTTAATGATTACTCACTGAGAATGATTTTTTTAAATGATTATTATTACTTTTCCGCTGCTCATTAGCATTTTTCAGGGGCTTCGGATGCTCAAACTCATGGCATATTGCATATTTTCCTCATATTGTGCAGCCGTAGCTGTTACAATGTTATCTTATTTGTGTTAAATTAATAAGTAAAGGAAACTAGAGATTGCTGGCTTCAATGTCAAAGAAGGATAGATAGAAACAAATTAAAGGAAATTGTAGCCATGGTGTGCTTTGTCAATTAAATTGTTTTGCCAAATGTAAACGGTTCAGCAGATAAAATACCCATAATACTATACTCCATACAGAAAATGACTAAACAGTGTTTCCTCCTATCTCCTGTTAAATCACATAAGACTAGGGCTATCTAAAGTAACTTCTTGTTCATTTAGTTTGTTAGATCATTGTTCATGTTTTGAAGTGTTTTATCCGTGTTTTGGGGTTCCTAAACATAGCCTACTGTTCTGTACTATACATGTCCTGTTGCTCTCATTAAGTTCTCATCTGAGCAGATTTCTGTCATTGAAACTACTCTGAGTTATAGTTTAAAACGTGTAACATTACAGCCAATTTAATAGAATTAAGAGTTGTATTCGGTCTTGAGTCTATGAATACAGTTAATGGATACAGGCACGGAGAAGTAAAGGCTCGGTTAGCAATCATTAGCTCCGATTAGCGGTTAGCTCCAGTCAGCTCTGTTATAAAGATATGGAGCGGAGGAGACTGCTGCGGACAGGGGTAACAACCAGACTGATAAATTATGCTCGGGGAGCTTTCACAGTGTTTCTACGGTTTTATTAGTACAGTTAATCCTATGGCAAGACCACCAGCAGCATGCTACTACTAACGATAGCTTCTGAGCCTGAAGTGTAACGTTGTTGACACTGTCATGCACGTGGAAGACTTCACAAGGGGCTGGAGGCAGCTGGTCTGTGTGTGTTGTAAAAAATACACCGTTGTTTGAAGAGAATAGAGTGATTTGGTTTATTCGTGTTTAGCACCCTGTAATGCGTTGAAGGCCTTAATTTGGACACAGTCGCTCTGATATTCGCGAAAATTGGTACATACATTGCTCTCATTATTATGGACATATTTCCAATTTACTTTTATTAGCTCCACCCAACTGGAAGTTGTCCATTTTTAATTGTATGCTCTCAAGTTATTGTTGTTTTGTAGTTTACCATCATATTATGTTCCTTTGTGGACTTTCATTTAATAATCTTTGTCTGACATTTCATATTGACTGTTTGTATTTTCTGTGACTGAATGTGGTTTTAAATCTGTTGAGGTCTGTTCAGACTGAAAGTAAAGACACTGATGATGATGTTTTCCAGCCAACACTAAAGAAGGGAACAGACCAAGACAGTTGACAGTACAGACAGTTGATTTATTCATCTGACTTGTAAATTAATGTCAAGGATTTCATTTTAAACTTCTTGATATTTGAAACAAATGAATGCTTAATCATGCAAAGAAGCTTGTGCTCGGTCCTGACGTAGCAGCAGACCTGAAGGGATTTCTGGACCTCTTCAGTTCTCGGTACAGAATAAATGAAATAAAACGAGGCCTCATGCTGATTATTTGGGACTTGATTTGGTGGATTTATCCTTCCTGCTGTTTGTGTGTTTAAAATCCTTGATAAGAGAACGTTTCCATCCACTAAAAGTGCTGACAGACTCAGATTATTATTCTAAGAGTCTGACAACATTACCTACAGAGATAGAGCTTTTAGTTAAAGAGTAAGATCCTTTTAGTTTAACATGAAACAGCCCCGAAATCCCCATCACCAAACCCACCAGACTCCATGTAAATAATCAGGACTTTTAGTGTGTACAGAGCCAGCATATTTCCACCAGACTCCATGTAAATAATCAGGACTTTTAGCATGTATAGAGCCAGCATATTTCCTCATGTAAATGGGTGAATTAAGAGTTTATTTCAACCAAACCAGAGTGGTGATTGTTGGAACAGTGGAAAGATGAACCAAGACGGACTTTTTTATAGTAGTTTTAGTTTTATTTTTGTCTACATGAATGAAGTATAGAATATAAATGAATCTATATTTTGTCATTTTGCCTTATACTTCCACATTTTTTTGTTATTAAAGCAACCATATTATGCTCATTTTCAGGTTCATAATTGTATTTTAAGGTTGTACCAGAATAGGTTTACATGGTTTAATTTTCAAAAAACACCATATTTTAGTTGTATTGCACCGCTCTCTCTCACTGCTGCAGATCCTCTTTTCAGCTGGTCTCTGTTTTAGCTACAGAGTGAGACCTCTTTTCTTCTTCTTCTTCTTCTGTACTATCTCTGATTGCACTGCACATGCCCAGTAGCTCAGATGTAGATCATGTCAGCTAGCTAGCTCCATAGACAGTAAAAGAAAGGCTGTTTCTACAACTTTGGTCAGTTACAAGGCAGGATTAGCTGGGAGACTTCTAAATGAGGGCGCACATGGAAGTAGTTCTTTTGTAGATTATGGTGAACTTGTGTGTGTTGTAGCAGTGCTTTGCTATTGAGAACGAGGTAGCATGCTAGCGTTAGCATGCTAGCGTTAGCCATAGCGTTAGCATGCTAACGCTACGAGCTAATGGTTGCGGTTAGCCTGCTCGTTTCGGCTTGTGACGTCACAAGCCGTGCCGATTTTGAACAGCTCACCCAGAGACTGAAGGCAGGACACATTCAGAAACCGTATCTCACTCTAAACAGCATGGGTGGATTTTTTTCAAAGTTTGTATGTGTGTGGAAGCACCAGAGACACAACATAACACCCCAAATCCCAGAAAAAGTGATTTTTTCATAATATGGGCACTTTAAAATGTTGTACATTATTAATACTCAAGTAAAGGACAAGTACCTTGAGTTAAGTACAGTACTTACAGTCCACCACTAACGCTGATTAAAAAATGTGTCTGTATCTGTTGTTTCCCTCCTGACCTCCAGGTGGCGATGTTCTTTTATTTTAAACTTCAAACTGAAAAACCCTGTCTTGGAGGAAACCAGAGGTCTCGTTGCTTCACAGTGAACTCGGGCTGTGTTGATAGCTGTGGTGTTTGTAATTAGTGAGTTCTAAGCATAGACTGTCTATGTTGTAAACATTGAGGGGGGGGGGGACCATGACAGTTCATCAAAGCTGTACCATTCTACTTTTCTTTTGGCACGTTTTCTGACTTTCACTTGTTTGTTTTACCTATTATGAGCATATTAACAAGCTTTTGGCGTTTTTTAGACAATTGTGGCGTCTTTTTAGACGTTTGCTTATGTTGCTTTTTTATGCTTTTGACACTTTTTTTTGCTTGTGTCGACGTTTTTGTCACATTTTTCCTAAGACCAAACTTCGTCACAAGGTGCCCAAAACGTTGCAGGTTAACTGAGAAAGTTACATTTCATGAATGCGTAGTATTGTAAACTGAAGTGGTTCCATAGGAGGGGAAATCCACTTTCACTGATAGAGATCAGTTGAATCCTGAGATTATCGAGGGGGGCGGAGTTTTAGAGAATAACAGTGATACTTAAGGAAACAAGAATCAGATAACCAGGACAGGATAGGCGCTCGGCAGTCCAGACGAGTAAAGAGAAGTTTTTGGCGCTATCTCCGAAGTTTGCCGCTTTTTTTGTCACTTGTTTCGAGGCTTTTTTGACGTTTTCGCTGCTTTGGTGCAATTTCCGATGTCTGGAGAAAGTGGCAGACAGCAGCGAAAACTTCGAAAAAGCCTCGAAACAAGTGACAAAAAAAGCGGCAAACTTCGGAGATAGCGCCAAAAACGTTGACAAAAGCAGCGAAAATGTTGAAAAAGGCAACAAAAAACCTTGAAATACATGACGATAAAGACGGAAAAAAGCACCAAAACAATAAGAAAGCCATAAAATAGCAACAATGACGTCGAAAAACTTTGAATAAAGCGACAAAGATTGAGCTGAATGTTGCCTCAGGTAAAAGATAAGTAGTAGGAGTAAGAAGTCATTTCCCAATCAGGGAGGGTCCAGACTCTGATTACCTCACCACTAACTGTCTGTCTGTGTTCAACGTTTCAACATCAGCTGTTGTTGTTACCCTGTGATGTAATGTGTGTTACAGTCTTTATTTTTAGGAGGAATTTGTCAGCTCAGCTGATTTAACATGATGTTTATTGTTGCATTTGAGTTTTGTATTTGCTTAGTAATACACATTTAAGGCCACGTCCCCGTCTTCCCTGGCATCGTTTCAAGAATATATGCATCCAAACGGATCCATTTGTAAATGACTCAACACGCTACTTCATATTCCAGGCCTATAGGTGGCGCTGTTTCTGCTACAGAAATTCACCAAAAACGGAGAAGAAGAGGCGGAGCATGGGCATAAAGCTTGCGCGCTGTATACAAACAGACAGTAGAAGAAGAAACCAAAAACAAGAAGAAGATGACGAAAATGGCTAGTGCAAGGAAACCAGAAACTACACAAGCATGTAGTCCGCCATTGTTGTTGTTGTTGTTATGAGACGTCGCGGGATAAGAGGTCGAAGGCTAGAGGTGGAGGGGTGTGGTGATGACATCATTGATACGCAAGTATGCGGCTTCGCCGTCCAAACGAAGACACAAGGGCGCCGTTTTCAAATGTTTTCACCCTGGGTCCAGGTTTAAAAAGAGGATAGTTAAAGGATAAAAAGGATAAATTTACAGGATTCGTTAGGACGAACGGCCAAAACGACGCAAATGCAATGCATTTGCACCAAAAAGCATTTCTTTGTGGACGGCCTCTTAGTCATACATAACAAAACTTTAAGTTAACCTCGTCATTGTGTTTTATTATATACCTGCTAGGTATGTAATGTAAACAGCCTCTCTTTAAAAAAAAGCCACAAAAACTAACAAAATCATCAAAAACGGGAACAAAAGGGCCAAAGAAATTCAAAAAAACAAAAGCCTAGAAAAGAAAAGAAAAGCTCCTGACTTCATTACTTACAAAGATGTCGACAAACAGCTGCAAAACCTTTGGGGAAAAAATGTCAGAAAAACGCAGGTAAAAACAAATTCAAAAATCAAGTATGTTGAGAAATGCAACAAAAACGTGGGAAGAAACGACAAAAATGACGAAAAAGCTGCAAAAACGTTGACAAAAGGCGACAAAAACCTCAGAATACAAGACAAAAACATTCAAAGAAGCATCAAAAAGTAACAAAAATGTCAGAAAAACACCGGTACAAAAGCAACACAAATGTTGAAAAGCGTTGTGTAAAAGTATTTTGAGAAACAAACACGTGGGAAAAGAAAGAGCCGACTGCTCCTGACTCATCCTCAGCGCTAACTGTTGGGACTGGTTCTGATCTGTTTGTTTCATCAGGAAGATTTCTTCACAGCGGTTAGTGTTTGGGTAACGAGACACAGGCACACCCAGGCACACCCAGCGACCGTCGGGGTGTTTAAAAGCTCGGGAGAGTCAGACTGAATCAGAGGAACGTTCAGCGTCGCCATGGAGTTTACTGTCGCTTTGCTCCTGATCCTGCTCACTGCTACAGCCACTGGGGAAGGTACGATATATAAGTAGATATCTGACATAATCTAATATTAGATATACATGTATATCTGTCATTGTTATCAATGATGCAGTCAATCCTTATGCCTACTGTTTACACCTAATGTTTATATTCAACTGTATAACAGAATAGAAGCTAGATATATTTAATAAAGTCTCATTCATTCAGGCGGAGAAATGGCTTCTGGAGCTCAAAAAAGGGACAGAAAGGTCGAAATATGTCAAAAATAGGGATACAGATGTTTCTTGAAAAAAGCTAAAAAAAATGTGCAATTAATCTAATTTTCATTTTCGATCACCCAAACAGAGTATTAGAGAACAACGATTATTTTGCACATTACGTTTTGCAGATAAACTCTTATTTAGTATTGTGTTCTGAATGAAAAGTGTGAAGGGAAATGTCCCAGTTTATAGTGTTTCCACTGTTGCTTTGTTTCTCTGTTTTTTTAAACTTTTATGAATGCAACATTTTTCCAAAAGTCCACGAGGAAGAAATTAATATTTAATATATTATGTTTTCCATAACCAGGCAGCAGAACGGTGTGTCAGACCTTAATAAAGTCTAATTCTTTCAGAAGTTATGGCAGGTTGGAGAATCTCAAATGAACTCACATTTAACAGATATTATTCCAGCACAGAAGCCACAAAAAGCAAATAAAACGACAAGACGGCGACAAAACAACATGACAAAAAGCCACAAGAAGCGCAAAACTCTGAACTACCATGTTCAGTACTTAGATATTATACCCAGAAGCTGCCCGACTCGGCCCGCTGCAGCTCTGAGACAGTTTCCCATCACCTCGGTTAACGCGTGTTAACACGCAGGCGTTTGTGTTGGGAAACAACCCAAGACAGACACACCCTGACATGCTGCGTTCGCTGTCCTACAGGTTTTGACCCGACTGATGCTCTCAAAGGCTTAAAGGACTAACTGCAATGGTGTGCACGGAAACCCGAATCAGACACACACTGAATCAAAGGAAAAAGATTTGCTCCGACCTACTGGAGCATTTTCATGGCTGAATGGGAGGCTGCAGCCTTGACATCATGTTCCAAAAGGCCACTGCATTGTTTTAGATATCTGGACGACATTTGGGGTGTAAGGACGCATTCAAAGGAGGATTTGAAGGTCTTTTTGAACACTCTGAACAACCACAATGCTCCTATCAGACTTCCATCCACTACCAGTTGGACTACGGTGGACTTTTTGGACTACAACATTTAAAAATGAAAACTTTGGGGCGACCTCTAGCTCACCCAGTTGAGATTGCGCTCCATGAGGCTGAGTCCTTTGCAGCGGTCCGGGTTCGAATCCGACCTGCGGCCCCTCCCACCTTTCCTGTCTATCCACTGTCACTATCAAAAAATAGAGGGAAAACCCCCCCCCAAAAAAACAGACTGGAGATGAAGGTATTTTTTAAGGAGACAGACACGCATGCTCTGCTCTTAAAAACAAGTTACCACCCAAAGCACACTTACCGTGGATTTCCACAGGATGCAGAACGTCTGCGGACCGGCTCCGCTGTGGAACGGCTGCGTGCTCCGCCGTCCGTCAATACCCACCAGGTCCGGATTTGTTGCATAACGGCTGCGGCCAGCCGACCACGAGATCTCGCGAATTCACGTATGTTCGTGCGATATAACAGGATGTAGTTTCTATAAACAGAACCACAAAACCAACAACAGTTTGTTTCCATCCAGAGGAGTAGAGGAGAAACTACTCTGAGCTGTGTTTTCAAGGTGTAGAGCAGGAAAATATGACCCGCCGTGAGCACGCTGGATTTTATTTTGAAAAGTATCCGGATGTTTTATTTTGTTTCTGTGCTCGACTTCCTGTCCCACACAATCTGAATTGTGCTGAATTGCTGCGGAGCTCTCCGTCGTCCGTCAAAAATAGAAGCTCTGCGTATCTGCTCTGGAGGGCTGCGGACTGACGGAACTGGGACGGAGTCGGGACGCAGACGTTCTGCAGTCAGTGGAAATACACACACTGACTTTAATGGAAACCTAATAACTCCGTCGACGTTCCGGAGACGTTCCGCAGACGTGCCGCATCCAGTGGAAATTGCCGGTTATGCTGGACTTGTTAAATAACAGCTGATCAACAGGCAGACTTTAAGCAGGCTGTAAAAGTCTTATTCTCCGTTCTGACCACTAGAGCCTGCTCTCAGTCCTTTCTTAGACAGTGCTTTAGAACATTTCAACAGACTGGACCCAGGCGGCCTTTCATATTCTCCATCAACGGTGAAGCTTGTCAGGGTATTGAAAAATAACTTTAATCATTTTACTAGAGAAGCTCAGCTCCTACAAGACCACAGGATTACTGTAGTTTACAGGAGAAACTAATACCTGCAAGACTACTTAGTGAAAGCAACAAATGGAACCACTACCCACCTCAAAACTAAGAGGACAGGGAGAACGATCATACATCGGACCTGGTTGCACAATACATATAACAAAAGTGTTTAGAATAAAACATCATGGAAGTCCAGCTTCCAGTAATTGTGTTTATTTGAAAGCATAAATTAATAAAATAATAAAATGCCTCAATATTCATCTCATTGCACATAACTTCATAACAAATGTTGGAAGTAAAAGATATACACATATTCAAGAAGCCCAAAAGGAAAATATAATTTGCCAAGCTACAGAGATACAACTACATGGAGAAAAAAACGCAGAAAAAAGTAAGAACAAATGCTTTTAAAAAGCGACATTAACTTAGAAAAATACAACAAAACTGGCGAAAAAGCAGCAAAAACATTGAAAAGAGCGACAAAAGGCGAAAGAAATGTCAGAAATGTTGAAATATTATAGAAATAATTTAAGTTACTACACTTTGTGTATTCATCTCTGTAGATTTCTCCTAAATTTACCAAAAGTTATTGTTACATAATGCGTCATTTGCATATTTAAACAAAACTGGTGTAAATGTCAGAATCACTTCCTGTGAGATGGGGTTGCGTAGACACTCCTGTAAAGACAGAGATACATATTTATTTGATTATTTGTAAAATAAGTGGTTTGCGATAAGTGGGAGAAACCAAAACTATTGTTATAACTATGTTGATGAAGTTCAAACCACATAGCCATAACGTTTAACGTGGAAACAACATTTTCAAGGGGCCTTAATAAGACGTGTGGAACAATGATGGACCGAGCGTTTAAGAATCTTTTAACCCCTAACCCAAAGCCTAACCTTAACCCCTAACCCTTAACCCCTAACCTTAACCCCTAACCTTAACCCCTAACCCTAACCCCTAACCTTAACCCCTAACCCTTAACGCTGCCACACAGTTTGATGTTCTTCATGTTGACGTCCTGATGATGTTTGTGCGTTCACAGATGCCGGGAAAGAAGCCGCTGTTCACCGAGATAAACGAGGTGAGAGTGCAGGGCTTCACACTCATCAGTTGCTTCTTTTATATTATATTATAAAACATTGTACTTGTAACATTTTACTTTTTGTGTGTCTTAACGTTGAGTTTCTAACGACTTTTCTTGTCTTTTTCAAACAGGATTCAGCTTGTTTGACGCTCTCCGCGGGAGAGGTGAGTGTCTGCTTTAATATTCATCATGACTTTTTTTCCTTCTTTTTGTCGCGTTTTGTGACCTTTTTTTAACACTTTTTTTCTTGACGTTACACTTTGGTTGAAGCCCTTTCATTGGCTTTTAGTCAAGTATGATTTAAATCAATACATTTCATTAATATGTAGCATTTCAGTTTCTTTTTCAACGTTTTGCTTTTGTCGCTTTAGGGCGTTTTCACACCGACAGCCTTTAGTTCGGTTGAATCAAACTAGAGTTTGTTTGCCCCGCTGGTGCGGTTCATTTGGGCAGGTGAGAACGCGGCAAATTGAACTCTGGTGCGCACCAAAAGTGGAACAAACAAGCGTACCGAGACCTGCTTGAAGAGGTGGTCTCGGTACGCTTTCAATCCAACTCTGGAGCGGTTTGTTTGTGGTGAGAATGTGATCCGTACTCCAACCGCACCAACTATATGTACTCCGCAAGTCTGAGCTAACTCTCTCCTGTAGTCAAAATGTGTTTAGCAATCTGAGCTGCAGCAGAGCAGCAAACTGTAGCAGCTTGCAGTGTTTCTATCACAGAAATAGACTAGCTCGCCGTCCGTCACTCGCATCTCCGTGGTCAAACCAGCTGCCGCTAAAGTTGGAGACAGACGCCATCAGAGCAGAGCCAAGTCTCGGTGACCAGAGCAGACGTAGTAACGTCGCTCGCAAAACAATGTCTGATCATTTTAATGGAATGAGCTGGTTTGACCACTAGACCAGAACACAGGACCTTCTTCCTGTATTTACTTTCTTGCTCCCGCCCCCAAACATATCCGACCAATAAGAGGGCTGGACGTTCTTGCCTGATTTGTAATGACGCATTTTGGTACGCTTGGATTTTTCCAGGTGTGAAACCAAACCGACCCGAACCGAGGGCAAGTTTACTACCTCACTGGACCAACTGATTTGGACCAAAGCAAACAAACTACAGGTGTGAAAACGCCCTTATTGTGTAACATCTTTGTAGCATGATAAATAATATTTTTTGAATATTTGCAGCTTCATGTGTATATCTTATATTTCCAGGTCTCAAAACGTGTTATAAAGTTATTTTGTAATAGTGAGGCCTTTTATTTGATTTATTTATTATTATTTACACATCTCTGTCTTACAGGAGCGTCTACACAACCTCCCCCTAAACCCGCCGCAACAGGAAGTGAGTCTGACATTTACACCAGTCGTTTTTTTGTCGGCATTTGTTGTTATTTTTTTTAACATTTTTCCTACTTTTTCTGTCAGTTTTTATTGGACTTTTTTGTCTCTCTTCCGATGTTTTTTATCGCTTTTTTTTTAATTTTTGTGTCGGTTTTATGACTTTTTTTACCTTTAAAAAAAAAAAACAATCTCGCTTTTTTCAACATTTTTATTGCTCTTTTACATCCAGTTTGAAGAAGTATGAAGGTTGAAGCCATTATGATTATTAAGTCATAGTAAATATCAAGTGTCCTCAGTCATATGTATTCTTTTTCTGCTGTTTCTTGCCTTGTTGTTATTTTTTTTAGAGTTTGAATAAAGTTCACATTCTGTATTTTTAGATGGGCCTGGGTTGACTCTGGCTGATGCTCTGGGTCGAGGTAATGGCTCTGATATCAAAGTTTTGACTAACTAATAGCAATATTTTACACCATTTTGATAGTTTTTGTGTTTGGAATTTAAGTATAGAACCTGTACTTAAACTACTGTAGTCATATCTAAAATAATAAGTTTTGGTATAATAAGCTAAAGCTTCAGCCTACAACTTTTGGTACATTTTGTTTTATTTTTCATGTATTTTCTCTCCTTTGAAATCAAATCTTTATGTATTTTCAGGTTAATAACAGTCTGTCAATATTTTACAGTTTGTCATACTAACATACCATTTTCTGTCGACCCAAAGATCCCGAACCTTCCAAAGCTCCTGGAGAAAGTAAGTCTGAACCAAACTTGATAAAGGCGGAGCTAGGGAACCCAAACACTAGACACAGAGGGACATTTGGAGACGTTGAGTAAAGCCAAGTGAATGAAAGAATGGGTTTAACTGTGACATCATCATTCCAGATGACTTTGGATTCAATCTGGAGGATGCTCTCCGTCCAGGTAAAGTCATCACTTTAAGGATTTTATTCCTGCTAAGTTTAATATATTCTATATGCCACATTAATAACAACTAATAACAACAAACTTTCTTTGTATACCACCTTTTTTATACTTCTTTGCCAGTTTTGTCGACTTTTTGACTTTTTTTGTCACGTTTTGTCCCCAACGTTTTTGTCGTTTTTACCTAACAATTATATTCCTATCATCAGTTTACTGTCACAGAGGAAAGAACAATTTAACAAGCTGACTTTAGAGAAGTTTTACTTTTGTTTCATAAGAAATGACTCCATTTAAACTAGTGCTGTCAGTTAAACGCGTTATTAACGGCGTTACCGCAAATCCATTTTAACGGCGTAAATTTTTTTATCGTGAGATTTACGTTCTTTTTGGCCTAGCAAACTTTGTAGTTTTTTCACTAGTAACGTTAGAAAAACTACAACACCACAAGAACCTAGCTAGACAAAACAACAGGCACGCCGCACACACTTGTTTGGGCTTGCGAGCCGGCCAAAGAGTAGTAGGCTAACGTTACGTTTTGAGTGGATGGCGAGCGCGAGACGCCTGAAATGGATGCCAATAAGATTCTGAATGGAAAGTTTACTTTTAAAAAGTTGCCACATGGTTCCATTGACAAGACCAAAGTGATCTGTGTGTTTTGTTGTTGTGAACTGAGCTATCATCGCAGCACGTCCAGTCTGAAATAACCACTTGATGGCCAAGCACACAGCTGATGGCCAAGCACACGGCTGATAGCCAAGCACACAGCTGATGGCCAAGCACACAGCTGATAGCCAAGCACACAGCTGATGGCCAAGCACACAGCTGATGGCCAAGCACACAGCTGATGGCCAAGCACACAGCTGATGGCCAAGCACACAGCTGATGGCCAAGCACACAGCTGATAGCCAAGCACACAGCTGATGGCCAAGCACACAGCTGATGGCCAAGCACACAGCTGATGGCCAAGCACACGGCTGATGGCCAAGCACACGGCTGATAGCCAAGCACACAGCTGATGGCCAAGCACACAGCTGATAGCCAAGCACACAGCTGATGGCCAAGCACACAGCTGATGGCCAAGCACACAGCTGATGGCCAAGCACACAGCTGATGGCCAAGCACACAGCTGATGGCCAAGCACACGGCTGATAGCCAAGCACACGGCTGATAGCCAAGCACACAGCTGATGGCCAAGCACACAGCTGATAGCCAAGCACACAGCTGATGGCCAAGCACACAGCTGATGGCCAAGCACACAGCTGATGGCCAAGCACACAGCTGATAGCCAAGCACACAGCTGATGGCCAAGCACACAGCTGATGGCCAAGCACACAGCTGATGGCCAAGCACACAGCTGATGGCCAAGCACACAGCTGATGGCCAAGCACACAGCTGATAGCCAAGCATACAGCTGATGGCCAAGCACACAGCTGATGGCCAAGCACACAGCTGATGGCCAAGCACACAGCTGATAGCCAAGCACACAGCTGATGGCCAAGCACACAGCTGATGTTAATTCTCCGCCCCCTCGTCAAAGCCGTTACATTGTGTGAGAGATTATTTGCTCCAAGTGTGAATGTTAGTGTGAAATAGTTTTCAATGAAAAAAACATTTGCACAAAGCGAGCCGATCCACTTTTCCATGTTGATAAGAGCATTAAAATGAGAAAAAATTGGGACAAAAATAGAAATGTGCGATTAATTGCGAGTTAACTATGACATTAATGCGATTAATCACGATTAAATATTTTAATCGTGACAACACTAATTTAAATAGATGACAACTAATCCATTAATCTTTGCAGCTCTTAAAATGATTTCCTGTGAGTCAGACGGACATGTGATCCTGACATTACTAATGTAATGTATTTGTTCCCACAGATGTGAAACCCCCAGCAGATGGTGAGTCTACAAACATCTTCTTTCATAATAATTACATATAGCTTTTTGAGTGCTATTTATTTATTATCTTCTCTAGCTTTTAGACACAGATATGTTGATAATAAAGCTACAAAATGATGTAAAAAAGAGATGCAAAACTGCCACAAAAGGAAAAGAAACTGACTACAAAGAGACAGCAACTGACCACAGAGGCCCAAAACAACCCAGAAGAAAAAAAAACACAAATGACCAAAAAGAGACACAATGCATCTGCAAAGTGACAAAGACCCACAAAGGGATACAAAATGTACGTGGAAATAGCTTTTTTTTTTATTATTGAAAAACAGAACGTTTCTTTAGGAAGGACGCCTGGACGCCCCGCAAAATACTCGCACCTAAGTCTTCCACAAAGCTAGGAAAATAGAAAAATAAAATTCCCATTACAATATATAAATATATACAGTGTTGTATATATATATATATTGTAATGGGAATTTTATTTTTAACATTATAGTTTGATATCTTACAATATTCTCTTATATACTTTACAGGAGTTTCCTAATAATCTTTAATTTTGTTATAGACTTAGAGAGTCCAAGAGAAGAAGCAACTGGCATCATAAACTCTGGCCTAGTTGAGAATATCCTTCTCTTTTTGGAACTCAGCGTTCCTACTGTTTACCTTTAGCAGATAAGGAGGAAAAGGGCCATAACATTTTGAACTGTATCTCCTTCTGTCTCTTGCTTTAACAGGTGTTTAGGCTAAGTAGAGAGCAGGAACAGAGGGGAAAGGTATAAAGTCATTGTGACTGTTTGTGGTGTTTTTTCATCTGCGTAGCTGCTAAACTCATCCTGGAAGGGGGTGGTTTAAGGGAGTTCTTACTATATAGATGTATGGTTTTCTAGCTGGGTCAGAAGACCCTTTCAGATGTGCCATGAGTACCTGTGAAACTGTTTTCTCTGCATTTGCAAATGTAAATAAATATTCAAAGACCAAACTTTGGTTTAATCCTCAAATCGTCCCTATTTGTTTCATCTGGTGTTTTTGATACGCACTCCTGCTGCTTACAAGAAAAACTTCCACTACAAAATATATATATATATATATATAATCTCTCAATGACCAAACGAATGACCCTTCTGAACTCTTCCTCAGACTGTCAGGGAAATCTGGTCCAGAAGCTGAGCATGGTTATTGAGAACCAGAAAGAGGAGCTCCGCCTGCTGCTGCAGCTGATGGCTCGCTCTTCTTCGGCTCGACCCATGGGCTAAGTGGGGAGATACAGGAATGGACATGTGTGAGTAGAAGAGAAATCTTTTTCTACATTTCCTGTGGCTCTAACAGATCTCTGTGTGCATGTACTCATGTACTTTTGCATGTTATCTAAGTACCTCACTTACTTCTTACATGTTCCAGCCAGCAATCCAGCTTAGTGTCAGCTTTTCAGCATCCGGCATTCACACGCAATTTCTTCAGAAATTGCATTCTCTAGTCCTTTATTGATGTTTTTTTATTGAAAATTTTAAAACAAATACAATACACATACCATGAATATGATAAAGGAGCAGAATGTATTTTTAAGTTCTGCTATGTTTCAGTTTTCTCTGCATGTTTTTAATGGTTCACTTCATTCATTTAAAAATTATGTTTATGCTTGGCCAAAGATATTTGAATCTAGCAGATTACCTGGTTAAATAAAGGATAGATATTTTTCTGTACATGTATAGTTTTCCAAGTAAGTTGTCCCATCTGTTCAGCTAAATAATGACTTGCTTTTGTCTCTAGACTTGAAGACAATCACACCTGGACTTCTTCCTCCTGTTTTCCTGATCAATAATAAAAACACTGATGCCATTTATATGTTTATCCCGAGTTCATTCTTTCAAAACACTAATCTAGTGTATTTTAAATGCACAAGTTATGAAACAGGATGTCACCAGAGCATCCAAGCATAATCTAAGTTTACGGTGATGCTTTATTGGCCTTTTGGAGAATCAATCATCAGATATTCATGAATGGGGAATTTCTTTGTTCATTCACTTTTATTAAAGGGTAAGTTTTTTTTTCCAACCTGCACCCTAATTTCCAATGTATTTGTGTCTGAGTGACTGAACAACAATCTTTGAAATTGGTCCAGTATTGAGCGAGAACACTGGAACTGGCAGCCGTGAACCTGGCTGCAACGTAACCCTACAGGACAAATGTTGACCGTCAAATTCTGTTTACTAAAAGTGCCGTTTTTGCTGAAGTGAAAGCAGAAATACTACATTGTAATACTCCATTAAAAGTAAACAATTTTTTTTATGATTAAACATTTTTTTAATTTTTTAAACAGCATACAAAACATACAATTTACAACATCAACATATCCCATCCCCTCCCGAACCACTTACTTAGTTAAAGATTAAGAAAAATACCCATACTATTCAAGACACTACAATAAAATACACAATAAAAACAGCCAGCACAAAGCTTCCTATGAGCCCTCCAAAAAAGCTTAAATACTACCAAAAAGTTTGGCCAATAAGTTTCATTTGAACACACCACAAAGACTACAGCTGACGGCCAACTACCACGTTTGTTCTGCCCCTGCGTGAGAAGAAATAACTCTCCATGGCAGCAAGCGGAAAGGGAATTTTTTTTTTAATGGCATGAGCTTTTGGTCCTTATGGGCCGCAGCCACCTGCCAGAGGGGAGAGGTTAAATAATAGAGTACATTATTTAGTAATGTGTAGATTATTGGATGTTGATGATGTTCTTAGAGACTTGTTTAAAGATTAAAGACATGTTTATGTTGAAATCAATATACCTATGCAAGTAGTTGTGTATGCCGTTTTACGTTTGCCATATTATGGACATAATGTGCAAAAAATAGATATTCCAATTGTTCAAACCCTATCTGTTTTTTTAGAAGGAACATTTGAATGTCATTATTGCTGTGTCCACAGGGAGTAGTCACCGGATCCTTCAGTAGATCCAGACAGATGGAGCAAGAGAAGGTTTCCCGGTCCAGCTAAACTCCTCTCTGCGTCATTTCACCTGTTGGGATTTAGGAGGCACAAGATCAGTTATTAGCAATTATCAAAGATTTATTTTATCAACACTTTCTCACTTCCAACTCGTCAAATACTGACACATGGTCAGTGGCTTTCATTGTCAGATACCGATGCAAAAATCCTCCTTTAGCGTCTGTATTGAACGCACCGGGCAGAGCAGCAGCTTGACGGCAGCGCTGTGAGATGACCTAGTATTAAAAAAGACAACAGTAGCAAGTAGTATGAAAGACTGAAAACCCGCGTAAGGAGGCAGGTTGGGGGGGCTGGGTGGGTCAAACAACACAGGACTTTCACCAAGGACACCGGGGTTCATGCAGTGTTGCCAACTTAGCAACTTTGTCGCTAGATTTAGCTACTTTTTTTCACAAAAGCGACTGGGGACAAATCTGGCTACTTTCTGTAGAAAAGACAACAGTATTGTCCAGTGAGCATGCAAGGTCTTGTGGCCGCCAAAACAGTCAACTCTCTCTTCTGTTCTGTGACTGAGGAGCAGCCCCCTCCGCTCCCCCCCCCCGCTCTCTCCTCACTGCGCAGGCAGTTAGAAGGGGAGGGGGGGACAGGGCGCGGGGGCCGGTGTAGGTATGAGAGACAGCGGGACGGGATGGGAGAAAGACACCTTCTTTGAGAATTCTTCTTTATTCTTTACCCTCCCTTTGTAGATTTTTTTTTTTTTATTTCAAATATAGGCTACCTAAGTAATAATTGTAATTTAGTATAAATTCCTGTAGTGAGTTTGTGATTATTTGTCCTGAACACATACTCTTAAAAAGTTACAACAGTAGATTAGATTAGATTAGATTCAACTGTATTGTCATTGTGCAGAGTACAAGTACAAAGACAACGAAATGCAGTTTGCGTTCAACCAGAAGTGCAAAAAAAGCAGAAAAGTGCAATGTGATATACAAAGTAAAGACAGGTATAGACAGGTGGTGTATAGACAGGACAAGAAATATAGTGCAGTGTAGACAGTAGTATACAGTTGGTTTACAGAAGGTGGTTTAGAGTAATATCAATTAAATATAAATATGTGCAGTGTATTAGCAGTTACCTTATAAGAGCAGAATAAATATGGCTATGTAATATGAACAATGCATGAACAACATGTACAGATATGTGCAATGTAGTAGCAGTAACATTATAATAGTAGTAGAATAATATAGATATATGCAGTGTATTAACACAATATATTTCTAAGAAAAACAGAATAAATATGGATATTCAGTGTGAACCATATAGACAGATATGTAAACCAGTAAAACAGGGTTCATTAATGTAACAAAATATATCCTCATGAAAGAAATCAAAACAAAAAAAGTGAAAATAGACTAACGAGGCTTTTATTTTGACAGCGGTCCCCCCGGAAGTGGTGTTTGTTGTTGTTTCCCCGTGCTGAGCAGCGGGAGCAGTGAGGAGAGAAGCCGTTAGCTGAATCCAGATCAGGGAATCCCAAACAGCGTTTCTTAGTTTGTTGATCAGAGATGGAGCGACACCGGGAACACACGGAGGAGACCAAGCTGCGGGGAGAAGGTTAGTCTGACAATCGAACTGCTCTCATAATCACGCTAAGCTAACGTTAGCCTGTTAGCCGCATGCAGCTAGCTCCTGAAGCTAACGTGTTTTTATATCAGCTGCTAACTTTATCCTCACAGTCCTTCAGCTGCAAGAACAACATCCGCTGTCCTACATTCAGTTCTGGAAGAAGTACTCAGACCCTTTACTGCAGTTAAAGTACTAATACCAGTGGCATGAAAAGAAGAGACTCAAGGAAAGTACAAGTACCTCAACATTTGGACTGAAGTACAGTACTGGAGTAAATGTACTTAGTTACATTCCAGCGCTGCCTACATTACATTACATTATAACCATCCAGTCTTTTTCAGAATCAGAATCAGAAAAAGCTTTATTGCCAAGTACATTTACACACACAAGGAATTTGTCCCGATGCTGTAGGTGCATGTCACATTAAAGCAACACGCACAGACACACCGAGTCGCCGTATATGCGGCGCCATCACAACTCTCTCTTAACTCTGGCAGGGAGAATACAGCATCACATGAGGAGAGGAGAGGGGGAGGAAAAAAAAGCAACTCACAGACTATCCTCATAAAGATAAGAACAGTGTGGGAACAGGAAAAAACACCTCAGCACATAGGCACACAAACAGTACATTTGCACTGCTGAACATAACATAACATAACATAAATGTACAGTTGCACATTTGGCGGCGAAGGCGTGGGACTGGGGAGAGGGTAGGTTGGGGGAGTTTGGCCTGCTGAGAAACGCACAGCCCGGCAGTCCCACTAGTGACCCAGTCCGCAGAATGTTATAGCGAAAACACAGCACGTTGCCATGGTGACACCCTTGAACAGTCCAGAACCGATACGACAATCAGCAGGCAGTGGGGAAGACGGGGGAGGAACCAAGAGAGTCTCGCTTGCAGAGCCCCAACAGGGTGACTGTTTGTTCCAAGATATGGCCTTGGCAAGGCCGTTCAGGATAAGGGAGCCCAAAGATTAAATTTGTTTTGTCTACGTGAATGGCTGCTCTAATTTAAACAATCATTCTATTGTCCAACTACACACTGTTCAACTGGTCAATTTTTCTTTCCAAATCCATGACCTTCCTCATGATGGTATCCAAGCCGCGGGTCATTACCATGTTGTTTTCCATCACGCGATTAATAGTTCCAGTTTGCAAACTGATCGCTTTTCCGACAGCTTCAGTCAGGCCAGGCAGCTTCCCTGGGCTTTGGACAGCTACCAAAGTCTTTCCAATTCTTCGATAAACCAGAGCGAAGCATCCTCCAATCAGCGTGTGTGTGTGTGTGTGTGTGTGTGTGTGTGTGTGTGTGTGTGTGTGTGTGTGTGTGTGTGTGTGTGTGTGTGTCTGTGTGTGTGTGTGTGTCTGTGTGTGTGTGTGTGTGTCTCTGTCTGTGTGTGTGTGTCTGTGTGTGTGTGTGTGTCTCTGTCTGTGTGTGTGTGTGTGTGTGTGTGTGTGTGTGTGTGTGTGTGTGTGTGTGTGTGTGTGTGTGTTGTTTTTCTAACAACAGCAGTGACCATAGAGCTAGTTTGTGTCTTTTAGCTCATAGCTTTAGCAGCAGACTGTTGGACGTCCTGCTGTTAGAATCCTCTCCAGTGAAATACAGTCACACTTTTACACTGTTTAGCTGTCAGCATTTAAACCGTGTTTAATCCATCTGCTAGCTAACGGTAGTCTAACGTACACGTTACCTGCTGCCAAGTGTAACGTGTTATTAGTGTTAACTAGCGTCACATGCAGCGATGCTTCTGTTTCCTCTAACGTCTGTTTTCGGAGCATCAGAGAGCATTTAAGTTGCACCGAAATCTGTGTTGCTGTTCCGTCCGGTAGATAGCGGTCGGTTTGGCACCGGTGCCATATTAGCGCTGGATTTTAACATGCGTCATGCGGTCAATATTACCGAGTTATAGGTCGGATAACAGGCTATGCTACACATTTAATATTACTGAGTTAACTGTCTGATAACAGGCTATGCTACATGTTTAATATTACTGAGTTAACTGTCTGATAACAGGCTATGCTACACGTTTAATATTACCGAGTTATAGGTCGGATGGCGTTCACGTTCAATATTAGCTAAACCAAACTTTCATAGTGAGTTCAGGGTCGGCTAACTGGCGTTCACATCTGTCTTGCGGGCACGAGAAAGTGAGACTTGGGCGTATTCTGTCAGTGAAGGCTACGTCGTGGTGAGGATGTCACTTTCCAAATATGTAAAGAAAAGAAAACAAGAATACAGAGTTTTCAAAGACGAGTGGACTGAAACATATGCGTTCATTTCCCCCCAATCCAGCATGAAGCCCTTGTGTTTGATTAGCTCAGAGACCGTTGGAGTTGGGAAGAGTGGAAATGTTAAACTCCACTATGACACTAAGCACGGATATTTCCAACAGCAGTATCCTCAGAATACAGAGGTGAGAACAACAAGACTTGGTCAGTTAGAATCTTCCTATGAATCAACTACCACGTTTTCTGTGAGATCTGTGACACAGCGAGAGAGTGAAGTCTCTCTCTGAGTAGTCTTTATATTACTGGGCCTTGTTGTTTTTAAGGTCAGTTGGTTTAATCAGTTTTTTCAGGCATGAAAACAAAAAGGTTGCTTATTTAGTTTGTAACATTTACTTTTTTAGGCATGAAAATCAATCAGTGAAGATTGTTCTCTTTTTGTTAATATTTCTTCTAAAACTATACTGTACACCTGTACATTTTATCATAAATGTTGGAGCTGCTTAGGTTCAAAAGCAACCATTTCGGGGCAGACAGTGCCATTTCTTTTGCACTAGTTGGAATGTATTTTGAAAATTTCTAACACTTTAATGTATGCTGCTTTTAAAGTTAGTTTCTTTAATTTAGGCAACAGATTGACAATTTCATTTCCCAGAGAAAGAGAGAAAGAAAAGCTGTTGTAGCTGTTCCACAAACTCCCGGGCAGTTCAGAGCTAGTGTTTGGTGTTTAGAAACTTTCTTGTGGCAGAGATAGAGGCAGTGATGTTTCCTGTTTCCTGTCTGGGACTCTCATACCACCTCAAAACACACCCACAAGTCTGATCTCTGTAACATGATTGGCCCCCTGCAGCAACCCCCGCCACAGCCTAAACACACTACTCCCATTCAACATGAATGGAAAGACCTCCGTTTTTGCCGGACCGTCTGACGTCCGACGCAGGCTGTCTGAACGCAGATGTCCGTATTAACTTGGATAATTGTAGTGGATAAACCTATTATTGTAATCCTGATCGCTGGGCCATTGTGCCACCGCCCGACACAGGAGGACACCTGTGATCCAGTGCGCAGCCCACATCCGGAGCATAATCAGTCCGCCCCGGCAGTCACCTGATTCTGCACATCGGACCAGCAAGCCGCGGCGTTATACGGCGAGTTTACCCGAAGGAACGTTTGCGTTTGTGGCAGAAAAACATTCTGACAAGAGGATTGTAAAATAAGTAGAGAGCATGCGCAGCAGCAATACAGACCTTTGCTCCATGCACCTCTGCACCACTTATACAATAAGAAGCTACTCTTTTAATGTCTGTCTTAATCAGTTGCATGTTTTCATACAAAAGGAGGTTTTCTATGAAGTCACGATTATGTCATATCTCACGAGTGCGATAAAACATGCTCACGAGCAAATCATATCATTTCACACGCGCAGATGTTATCCTTCACGCACCGATTCAACAATCGAGAGTTGAACAGGCAGATGCGTTAAAGGGATACTTCACTGATTTAGCATTAAGTTTTGTATCTGTAGAAACACGGTAGTATTTTTGAATGACCGTGCTTCCCTCCCTCATGTCCCCCTGAGACTAGAGATCTCTGTATTGTGGGTCTGGAAAAAGGCCTCTGATGACGCAAAAATCGTCATTTTCCGTCATCGGAGGGATTTTTGCTCAGAGGCAAAGGACTACAGCCAGTAGTAGGAGCTACTTCTGCATGTTTTCAACCAGCCCATAGGGGGTTGGACTGTCGTCTTTCTCAGAAGATTGCCGAGGCAAAACAAGCATCAGCCATCTTGAATCCTCGCTTACTGGCTTCTCAGCAGAAAACTTTTAAATAGATAGATTTATTCATCCTGAAGGAAATTTTAGAACAACAATTATGTGCATTCAAACTACACGTGTACCACCGGGATACATTGGTACAGATCGGAGAATATGCAGGACACTTTATTACAGACAGAATACTCTGAATGGAGACTAGTGGTGTTGCTCGATGCCTCTGGCCGTTAAAGGGACATCATCAGCAGGGAACGTTGAACGAGTGTGCCGGTGCAAAGCTAACGTTAGCCGGCCACCTGTTCCATCAATCCTGCTTTCAAGTGTCCGCTCATTAGACAACAAACTGGACTACATCCAACTTCAACGAAACTCCCAACGCGAGTTCAGAGACTGCTGTGTTTTTGTTGTTGTGGAAACATGGCTGTATCGGACTATCCAGCTACCAGGCCGGCTGCTCTGTCGCCGGGTAAGACTCTCTAGTCGAGGTGGGCTGCGTTTACACGGACTGCCTGGTATCCAACTAACTGCTAACTGCTGGTGGAGTTTGTGACTGTTAAATGCCGACCATTCTACATTCCACGCAAATGTACGGCTGTGTTTATACTCAGTGTTAACAGCCCACCAAGCGCTAATGCTAGTAGCTGTGTGTTAGCTGAACTTTACGGAGCATATAATGTGCGTGCACTCAATGTTTCGTATGTCGTTTTATATAATTTTGTTTTTATATATTTTAATTGTGTAACCACTTGAGCTACGGGGAAACGTTTCGTGTATATAATTGAAATGACAATAAAACACACTTAAGTTGAGTTGACTGTCTCACTGTCTGTAAACGGTAGGCGTGGCTTGGGAGTAGACGCTAAAGCAGCGAAGCAAGTGCATTCTGGGATTTGGTGTCTTTCATGCACATGAGCCAAAAACACATTTTCTGGCTTTTCTCGGCCTAGAAGCCAGCAATTTCTAGACAGATTTCACATTTCTACTACATAAGTGACCCAATTTAAAGATATATTCATCTTTCCAACGGTGAAATATCCCTTTTAAAACAAAACAAAGGGAGAAGGAAAGAAAGGTTAAGCAGCACGCGTACAGAGCAGCCACCACGCGTCACAGAGTGTCCGCTTTGCGAGCGCTGGAAGACATACATGTTCTCACAGGTAAACTCTGCTCTCCAAGTTGATTTCTGCACGTGTGAATGAAACTGACTTTTGACACTTTGGCGGCGGAAACCAAGGAGGCACTGGCCCTCCTATGATTGTTCACTTTCAAGGTGATCTAACCCACAGACCTCTGTAGTTTACCTTGATTGACAGCTGTTGGTTGCAAAATGCGAGCATTTGGCCACAGTCTGGAGCCCTGCTGTCTGGTCCGGTGCAGCAAAGTTATCTTACCTTCCAGTTCGGAGATTTTCTCAGACAGACCGACACAGCTTTTACAGCTGGAGCCGAGTGAAGGCATGAGGTTTTTTTTAAGGGTTTTGGAAGCTCAGTTTTGTATGATGATCTTTGGGGACCTGGGATAAATCGGATGATTTCATTATGGGGCGGCGTCCTCATCAGAGTGATCTCAGCTAATTAGCAAAGTATTGTTGAGACTGATATTTAATGTACGTCTGTCTGTGTTTCAGCTTTAACTCCAGACGTTCTGGAAGTGATTGTTGGTGAAGAGGAGCAGCAGGAGTGTAGCTCCAGTGTGGACCAGCAGGAGCCGAGCCCCCCCCACACATTAAAGAGGAACAGGAGGAGCTGTGGAGCAGTCAGGAGGGAGAGCAGCTTCAAGGGCTGGAGGAGGCTGATATCACCAAGTTCCCATTCACTCCTGTCCCTGTGAAGAGTGAAGATGATGAAGAGGAAGCTCAGTCCTCACAGCTTCATCAGAGACAAACTCAACACATGGAAACAGAAGGTAATTGTGACGTTGTGAAGAAGAGAGGAGAACCTCCGTCAGGTTTGAGAAGTCATGTGACTGTGTGTTTATGTGATCCCGCTTATAGACAAATAATCAGTGCAACTGTCTTCTGTTATCTGAGCCAGTGGAAGCATGTAGATGTTAAACAGAAGAGGCCCCAGAATGGAGCCTTGGGGAACTCCGCATTTCATATTAGTCCACTCAGATGTTTATCTATAGACACAAAGTAGTCCCTGTTCTTTAGTAGGATTCAAACCAGCTAAACTAAATAAGAGTGAGATAAGCCTCAGGTATAATTGTCATTCTTTACAGCACTAGGGCTGAAAGTTAGAATACAGAAACATGAAATCCCTGTTTTTTTTTTACCACGTAAAGAGATTTGAAAGGAGACTATGTACTGTTGATGCTGTCTCTCTGTGTCTGTTACTGTCTCTCTCTCTGTGTGTTTCCTGTTTCCTGCAGATGTTCAGCAGCTGTTGGTGGTTAAAGAAGAGGTTCCCCCTGAGCAGAAGGAGCCCCCCCCACACATTAAAGAGGAACAGGAGGAACTGTGGAGCAGTCAGGAGGGAGAGCAGCTTCAAGGGCTGGAGGAGGCTGATATCACCAAGTTCCCATTCACTCCTGTCCCTGTGAAGAGTGAAGATGATGAAGAGGAAGCTCAGTCCTCACAGTTTCATCAGAGACAAACTCAACACATGGAAACAGAAGGTAATTGTGACGTTGTGAAGGAGAGAGGAGAACCTCCGTCAGGTTTGAGAAGTCATGTGACTGTGTTGATGTGATCACGCCTATAGACAAATAATCAGTGCAACTGTCTTCTGTTATCTGAGCCAGTGGAAGCATGTAGATGTTAAACAGAAGAGGCCCCAGAATGGAGCCTTGGGGAACTCCACATTTCATATTAGTCCGTTCAGATGTTTATCTATAGACACAAAGTAGTCCCTGTTCTTTAAGTAGGATTCAAAGACCAGAAAATTAAATAAGAGTGAGATAAACATCAGGTATAATTGTCATTCTTTACAGCACTCGGGCTGAAACTTAGTATGCAGAAACATGAAATACCATTTTTTTTACCACATAAAGAGATTTGAAAGGAGACTATGTACTGTTGATGCTGTCTCTCTGTGTCTGTGTTACTGTCTCTCTCTCTGTGTGTGTTTCTTGCAGATGTTCAGCAGCTCTTGGTGGTTAAAGAAGAGGTTCCCCCTGAGCAGCAGGAGTGTAGCTCCAGTGTGGACCAGGAGGAGCCAGAGCCCCCCCCACACATTAAAGAGGAACAGGAGGAACTGTTGAGCAGTCAGGAGGGAGAGCAGCTTCAAGGGCTGGAGGAGGCTGATATCACCAAGTTCCCATTCACTCCTGTCACTGTGAAGAGTGAAGATGATGAAGAGAAAGCTCAGTCCTCACAGTTTCATCAGAGACAAACTCAACACATGGAAACAGAAGCTGATGGAGAGGACTGTGGAGGACCAGAACCAGCCAGGAACTCACATCCACATCCACTTTTACAACCAGAGACTGAAGACCAGACTGGAGACTCTTCTGATCCTGAGACTGATGACAGTGCTGATTGGAAGGAGACCAGAGAACCTCAGTCAGCTTTAAACTCTCTGAAACATGATTCAGGATGTAAGAAACGATTCAGCTGCTCTGAGTGTGGGAAAAGATTTGGCCACAAGGGAAGTCTGAATAGACATATGAGAACTCACACAGGAGAAAAACCTTTCAGCTGCTCAGTTTGTAAGAAATCTTTTACACAGAGAGGAAGTTTACAGACACACATGAAAACTCACACAGGAGAAAAACCTTTCAGCTGCTCAGTCTGTAAGAAATCTTTTACACAGAGGCGAAATCTAAAACAACACATGAGAATCCACACAGGAGAAAAAACTTTCAGCTGCTCAGTCTGTGAGAAATCTTTTACACAGAGAGAAAGTTTACGGTCACACATGACAGTCCACACAGGAGAGAAAAGATTCAGCTGCAGTGTTTGTAACAAAAGATTTTCCCGGCGTTCTCGTATCAAAACACATAAATGTGTTGGTCAGATGGAAACAGAAGCTGATGGAGAGGACTGTGGAGGACCAGAACCAGCCAGGAACTCACATCCACTTTTACAACCAGAGACTGAAGACCAGACTGGAGACTCTTCTGAACCTGAGACTGATGACATGGAATAATGTTTGTGCCTTTAAGTCCATGCTAAACTTCTAGGGCCCAATCCCAAAGTGAGCCCTGAGGACTAAGGACTAAAGACTCACAGACTTAAAGGGATACTTCACCGATTTAGCACTAAGCTTTGTATCTGTAGAAACACGGTAGTATTTTTGAATGACCGTGCTTCCCTCCCTCATGTCCCCCTGAGAGGAGAGATCTCTGTATTGTGGGTCTGGAAAAAATTCCTCCGATGATGTAAAACGACGATTTTTGCGTCATCGGAAGATTTTTGCCCAGAGGCAAAGAACTACAGCCAGTACTTCCACATAGCCCATAGGGGGTTGGACTGGCGGCTTTTTTCCGGAGATTGCCGAGGTAAAAACGAGTGTCAGCCATCTTGAATCATCGCTTAGCTTCTCAGCAGAAACAGATTTATTCATCCCGAAGGAAATTTTAGAACAACAATTATGTGCATTCAAACTACCGCACACATGTACCACCAGGATACATTGCTAGCCGGTAAGGGGACATCCTCAGTGGTGTGCGGGACGAGGGAGTTGGAGCTAGGTGGAAGCTAACACTAGCCAGCCACCTGTGCCAGGGTTCGCCTGCTACGGAGACCAGCACATCAGCCTGCGGTGTTGCTCGATGACGCTAACCGGTAACGGGGTATCCTCAGCGGTGGATGTCCCTAGCTCATACTCCTAGCTCGGTGGAAGGCTAACGCTACCCGGCCTTCCAACTTCAACGCGAGTTCAGAGACTGCTGTGTTTTTGTTGTTGTGGAAACATGGCTGAACAACAGTGTACCGGACTATCCAGCTACCAGGCCTGCTGCTCTGTCATCGGGTAAGACTAGCTAGTGGAGGTGGGCTTTTTTAACATGGATTGTTGCAGAAATGGGGTGCTTGTATCCAACTAACTGCTAACCGCTGGTGGAGTTTGTGACTGTTAGATGAGACCATTCTACATTCCACACAAATGTACGGCTGTGTTTATACTCTGTTTACAGCCTACCGAGCGCTAATGCTAGTATGTGTTAGCTGAACTTTACGGAGCATATAATGTGTTTCGTATGTCGTTTGTATATAATGTCGTTTTTATATATCTGAATTGTGTAACACCACTTGAGCCACGATGAAACGTTGTTTTGTGTATATGGTTGAAATGACAATAAAACACAGTTGAATTGAGTTGACCGTCTGTCTGTCTGTCTGTCTGTCTGTCTGTAACGGTAGGCGTGGCTTGGGAGTGGACTCAGAGAAGCGAAGCAAGTGCATTCTGGGATTTGGTGTCTTTCATCCACATGAGACAAAAACACATTTCCTGTCTTTTCTCGGCCTAGAAGGCACCAATTTCAATTTTTTTTTTCACATTTATACTACATAAGTGACCCAATTTAAAGATGTATTCAGCTTTCCAGCGGTGAAATATCCCTTTAATTGATCTCAGGTGCTAAGTGAGTGAGTGTGTGAGGCCACATGGGCTCAGATAGGTATAAATGGAATTGGGACAGCACTTCACAAGATCAAATGTTACCTTGGTGAGGTTTAATAACAAAGATGTTGCTGACACTTGCCGGTTTGGGAATTTTCATTTTAAGTTTGTTGCTCTCCACATGGCCAAGGCCCAGGAGACGGCTGCCTGATTCAAAACATTTTCAAACTCTTGTTTTACGAGCTGGACAGCAGGCCGGTCTGTGTTCTGTGGTCGTGTGTCATGCTGTTGTTTACCTTTGTAATTTCCGGATTTCCCCATGGTCTCCGACCCTCACGCCCTTTGAAATTCGACATTGGGACAACCCTAGGCCCTTACGAATTTCGCGAGAACGCGCACCAAAGTCCGTGAGTCTGTGAGTCCGGATTTTGGGATTGGGCCCTCAAATATCAAACAAAAAACTTGATGTATCAACATCTAGATAGAAGACATTATATTGTGTGGTAGGAAAAAGTACACTCTTAAATATTTTATTAGATATTGTTTGCATGCTGAGTACCCTCCAGGATGAAATAAAGTGAAGTCATTTGAAGTCAACCATTTTTTGACTAGTGTACGTTATTAGTTATTGTCTGGGTCACAACGACCTAGGTGTACTTAAGGAAGATGAGAGGACTGTTAGAAGTAAAAATATCACCAGTTCAGGTCCATCTAAAGATGTAACTAACATGAGGTAACTGTAGGCGTGAATGTGTCCAACTGACACCGCCCAAAACTCTGTATAAGAAGAGAGTCGTATGAAACTTAGATTCAGTTGTCTATTGACTGACTATCACCGGTGGTCAGTTGATGTGTCCGAGGTAGCTCGGTTTGTTAAAATGTAAGAAATAAATCTGCATGGAGTGAATGTCAACAGTCTCTGGAGTCTTCGTGGTGTCCTCGCATCGAAATAAAATTGGGGGGTCGAGTCTAGAGCGCATTAGAGCTGTTCTTCTCAAAGCCCAGGAACATTAAATGTCCAAAATCAGGGTGCAAAGTTTGTCAAAAGGGAGGTAGGGAGAGTTAGAAAATAATATATCTTATTGTCCACCATGAAGGTATCATCCAGTAGAACTATTTTAATTCAATAGCTGTTAATTTATTTGATCTGCTGCACTTTGGATCAATAGACTGAGATTAAAATGATGTCTAATGGATGTTTGTTAGGTTTAAGTGATGCTGTTGACTTAAGCTGCAGATCATCTTGTCTTTGCTGTCTCACAGAACGCTCTCATAACGTGAGAATGAAATGCTTTCCTTCAGAATGAGATTTTCATCTTTAGACACCTGTTGTGTACTTTTTAAAGAATGAGTGCTTAAGGTTCTTGTTTCACAAAATTAATATTAAATTTACAGATTGGATGCTCTATATGAAATAAGTTTTTATAAAATTAAATGTCCAAATTTAGCATGCAAAGCTTGTCCTTTTGATGACTCAAATGTATACTATACAAAAATGTGTTCATGGTTAAATCGCTTACAAGAACAACATTGTTTACAAGAGCACAGATACTACTTAGATCTAGCCTCTTAATTTGGCTCTCAAAGTTCACCAGATTGATGAAAAATGTATATTGTATGTTTAGTTAGTAGAGCTCTAAATGCGACAAATATTTAATTTAATTATGTTATTAAAGTACAGACACTTCACAGAAACGTTTTATTAAATTTAGGTAAAGTTACTCTGTAAAAACTTATTTTCTCTTTCTTAAGATCCACCAGCGCTGGAAGAAGTATTCAGATTACTGCAGTAAAAGTACTAATACCACACTGTAAAAATACTCTTTTAAAAACAAATTAAAGTCCTGCAGTGAAAATGTTACTTCAGTAAAAGTCTGAGTATCATCAGGAAAATGTTGTTAAAGTTTTAAAATATTTTAGAAAGTGTAAAGGATCCAACCAGTTGTGTGTTTAATGGTCTCATCATCTCAGCTGGACTTGTAGTCGTTATATTGTCGGCTAGTTTACTTTAGAATCAAACATCAGATTTTATAAACTACATGTGTTTTGTGTGCAGAAATCTTAATGTGTAAAGTAACTAGTAACTAAAGCCGTAACAGATGAATGTAGTGGAGTAAAAAGTACAATATTTCTCTCTGAAATGTAGTGGAGTAGAAGTAGAAGGTGGCATGAAAAGAAAAGACTCAAGTAAAGTACAAGTACCTCGACATTTGGACTTAAGTACAAGTACTGGAGTAAATGTACTTAGTTACATTCCACCTCTGAAATCCACACTGATGTTCCATGAAATGGCCGTGAAGTTGGCGTTACATTTCACGTGGAGAACTTCAGTGTTTTAAAACAGAAATAAGTCCAGTATTAAGTGAGACGCAACAAGCTGTGATCTAACTGTGCTGCAGAAAATTAGTTTTTTTAGGAAGGTACTAGGGCGGCACAATTAACCCCAACCTTAATGAAATCCCAATATGGACTATAGCGCAATGTCCAAATCACAGGGAGGGGGGGGGGTGTTAATATTTGTTAAAGGCAAAATCTGTGTCACACCATTCTGAATGAAGTATTTTGGAACTGCAGAGACAAATCTCATCCTACAGACTAGCGTGTATACGACAATTCACCATGACGTCACACACACATACCTAACCAGGAAGAATAAATCCATCAAATCAAGTCACTAATAATCAGCATGTGGCCTTTTTCTTTCATTTATTTACATGTAATTGTTCCACATTCCAAAACATTTAAAAAAAATTCAATCATTGACTTTATTCTACAAGTCAGATGAATAAATCAGCTGTTTGCTTTCTATTTTCTGACTGTATTACATCATCAGTGTCTTTACTTTCAGTCTGAACAGACCTCAACAGATTTAAAACACATTCAGTCACAGAAAATACAGAGAATATGAAATGTCAGACAAAGATTATTAAATTAAAGTCCACAAAGGAAGATAATATGATGGTAAACTACAAAACAACAATAACTGGAGAGCATACAATTACAAATGGCCAACTTCCAGTTGGGTGGAGCTAATAAAAGTAAATCGGAGAAATGTGCGTACCAAATTTTGTGATTATCAAACCAAATGTGTCCAAATTAAGGCCTTCTACAGATTAGGGGGCGCTAAACATGAATTAACCAAATCCCTCTAGTCTCCTATTGCTCACAGGTTTTCATTGTTTTGAGTTTGTGAGTATATTATAGGATGTCACAAATGCGGTCAAAGGTTAAAACTAGGGCTGTCAGCCCTAGACAGCCCTGAGGGATTTTTAGTTTTTTAGTTAGGTACTTGGAGGAATTATGCAATAATGACAGATTCACACATTTTTCTTTTGTTTACAGTAAATAAATAATTAAAAATCTTAAAATCAAGTTCATAAAGTAACTTTCTTTGCATTCATTTGATTCCCAATCAAGATACGCTGGTAAGAATGGCTTTCCATTGTTAATATGTACTTAAAAACTGTTCTGAAATGCAAAATATTAGAATTTTAATCATGTGATAAAATATGCGATTAATCGCGATTAACTATAGACCTTCAGTGATTAATCGCGATTCAAAAAATGAATCGTTTGACAGCCCTGGTTAAAACTCATTAGGGGTTGCTATAGAGACACGCCACTCCCAAGCCCAAATGTGATATCAGATCGAAATATTAAAGCAGTGTTTCCTATACATAGGTTCTACTTGGACGCACCACCCAGGTAGATAAAATCTGTATTACATTTTTTTTCCAAACAACAGTGTATTTTTTACAACACACACAGACCAGCTGCCTCCAGCCCCTTGTGAAGTCTTGCGCCGTGTGCATGACAGCACTTCAAAAAATTAACAATGATCTACAAAACAAAATGAACAAGAACTTAACTTAGATAGCCCTAATCTTATGTGATTTAACAGGAGATAGGAGATGAGATTAATAATAACATGTAATTTTCTGTATGGGAGTATAGTATAGTATTATGGGTATTTAGCAAAAAAAAATAATGAACAAAACACACCATGGCTACACTTTCATTTCATTTGTTTTAAATTCAACGAGCAAGTTGTTGTATTTTAGCAGAATACTAAGCAGCAGAAAGGCAGAACTGAGTACATTTTAACATGTTTATTTATCGTAAGTAATATCATTATCGCGATATTCAACAACGTTGGGGCATATCGCATATTTTCCTAATATGATGCAGCCCTAATAACTGCCCTGAAATTGTGTCAGATGCAGCATAGTGTCGCAATATTTTCATCTGTATCATCTTTTAGTCAAGTTGTTTAACATGTTAATAGTTATTTCTTTCTAAATTATATGTTAATGTTATGGAGTCATTGATTTAAAAAACATAGTTCATAAACCTTCATCTGACTAGTTTATTACTGAACCAAGCAATCCCGCGCCGTCACATCCTGCGTCACCCACCACCACCTGTAGGAAACACTGTTAAAGTTACTGGTTTGAACATGGCTGCAAAGTTTTGGGAGTTTTTGTGCACCCTAAAGTCCTTAAACGTGTTTGCAGAATAAAAATTAGCACACAAAATCCAACATTATTGACTTTCAGGCAAAAAAAAATTTCTTTTTATACATGTTCCTAAAGATGAGAACAATGTTCCAATCAAATTTCACGAACGTCAAAAAACCTTTATCCGAGCCATGGTGTGTATTAGGGGACATTAGATCCATCTATCCTTCTTTGACATTCAAGCCAGCAATCTCTAGTTTCCTTTACTTTTTCATTTAACACAAATAAGATAACATTGTAACAGCTAGGGCCGCACAATATGAGGAAAATACGAAATATGCCATGAGTTTGAGCATCCGAAGCCCCTGAAAAATGCTAATGAGTGGCAAAAAAGTAATAATCATTTAAAACAATATTCTCAGTAAGTAATCATTAAAACACACAGCATCAGGACTAACCCTTTACAAGGAAAGAAGCGTAATATGTAGTCGTAGCCACAGTTTGGCTCTGACAACATGTTCACGAGGCAGTGTGAATGAGCTGGTGTTTTTTAAGGCTATTACTGTGATAAAAAGTTTTTCCACATTGTTCACAGCTGTACGGCTTCTCTCCAGTGTGAATGCGTTGATGTGTTTTTAGGGTACTCTGTAGTGTGAAAGCTGCCCCACATTGATCACAGCTGTGTAGATTCTCTCCAGTGTGAACGAGCTGGTGTCTTTTAAGGTGACCATTCTGAGAAAAAGTTTTCCCACATTGTTCACACCAGTACGGCTTCTCTCCAGTGTGAACACGTTGATGGCTTGCAAGGTGACTATGCTGAGAAAAGGTTTTCCCACATTGTTCACACCAGTACGGCTTCTCTCCAGTGTGAATGCGTTGATGGCTTTTTAGGGTACCCTGTACTGCGAAAGCTGCCCCACATTGATCACAGCTATACGGCTTCTCGCCAGTGTGAATACGTTGATGTTTTTTTAGGTGACCCTGTTGTGTGAAAGCTGCCCCACATTGATCACAGCTGTAAGGCTTCTCTCCAGTGTGAATGCGTTGATGGCTTTTTAGGGCACTCTGTACTGCGAAAGCTTCTGGGCATTGATCACAGCGGTACGGCTTCTCTCCAGTGTGAATGCGTTGATGTCTTTTTAGGTTACTCTGTTGTGTGAAAGCTGCCCTACATTGATCACAGCTGTACGGCTTCTCTCCAGTGTGAATGCGTTGATGGCTTTTTAGGTGACTCTGTTGTTTGAAAACTGCCCCACATTGATCACAGCTGTACACCTTCTCTCCAGTGTGAATGCCTTGATGTATTTTTAGGTAACACTGTAGTGTGAAAGCTGCCCCACATTGATCACAGCTGTGTAGATTCTCTCCAGTGTGAACTCTCTGATGAATCTTTAAATATCCAGATGATTTGAAGGATTCGTCACAGTGCTGACAGTGGTGACGTTTGGGTCCCTCTCCTCTTTTCCGTTTCTATAGCAACAGACAAACAAAGAGAGTTCGTGAACAACCTTCTTTAAACCCTGAACTTGCTCTAACTCACAATTTTAACTCTTCATACAAAAATGTATGACAAAATGAAGGAAAATATGTGCTGGTTGTAGACATGTTATTATGGAAGCAAATGTACTCTTTATAACTTTTATTAGTTGCCTCACTCAGTAGCTAAAACAGAGAGCTCAACACACAGGGTGAAAATAGGAGCTGCAGCAATGTGCAGTACAACAAAAATATGGTGTTTTTTGAAAATGAAGGTGCTTTAAGTGATGTTGGGTGACGTTACTTCTTGTTGATGTTCGAAGTATCTTCAAACTAAACGAGACTAGCTCGCCCCTCCCTCCTCCTCATCCCTTCCCCTCCCCCTCCCTTCCCTGCTTCTGCGCACTAACCCCCCAAAATCCTTCATCGGTTATTGGCTGGAACACTGTTTGTGTATGTTCCGAGCTGCAGCTTGGCACAGTTTATTTTTGTTGGCATTTGTAGAGCCTGGACTGTCTACAGAGACCGCGTTTTTTACAGTGTGTTCAGGGGACAGGCAGCTCGCGGATAGTGAGATGTTTGCAGTATGTGACTAAAAACGTTGTACCCTAAAAAATGAGTGACCTCACTTAGAGCAGTGTTTTTCAACTTTTTTTGAGCCACGGCACATTTTTTACATTAAAGAAAATCCCGCGGCACACCACCAACCAAAAATGTTACAAAATGCCACATTGTAGCCTAATAAGATCAGAATCAGCATTTTTCCTTTTTAAAAATGTATCAATCACTGTTGCAGGCTTACATCGATGACCTCGGCCCTACTGCTTACATCCTGTCACTGCCACCTTGTGGCAGTTATTCTATTGTCTTAAAGTGCCCATATTATGAAAAAATCACTTTTTCTGGGATTTGGGGTGTTCTTTTGTGTCTCTGGTGCTTCCACACACATACAAACTTTGAAAAAAATCCATCCATGCTGTTTAGAGTGAGATACGGTTTCTGAATGTGTCCTCCCTTCAGTCTCTGGGTGAGCTGGTCAAAATCGGCACGGCTTTCTACGTCACAAGCCGAATCGAGCAGGCTAACCGCAACCATTAGCTCGTAGCGTTAGCATGCTAACGCTAGCATGCTACCTCATTCTCAATAGCAAAGCACTGCTACAACACACACAAGTTCACCATAATCTCCAAAAGAATTCCATGTGCGCCCTCATTTAGAAGTCTCCCAGCTAATCCTGCCTTGTAACTGACCGAAGTTGTAGAAACAGCCTTTCTTTTACTGTCTATGGAGCTAGCTAGCTGACATGATCTACATCTGAGCTACTGAGCATGTGCGAGTGCAATCAAAGATAGTCCAGAAGAAGAAGAAGAAAAGAGGTCTCACTCTGTAGCTAAAACAGAGACCAGCTGAAAAGAGGATCTGCAGCAGTGAGAGAGAGCGGTGCAGTACAACTAAAATATGGTGTTTTTAGAAAATTAAACCATGTAAACCTATTCTGGTACAACCTTAAAATACAATTATGAACCTGAAAATGAGCATAATATAAGCACTTTCAAAGTGAGAAGAAGATAATGTTACTCAGGACATTTACCATGAAGATCAATTACAACCACTTATCTACAATGCTAGAATATGATGCATAGCCTACCTACCTCACTCTCTCTCTCGTATGGGCTAAAATATACATTTCCTAAGTAACATTAACTCCCACTGCTAGCTTTTAAGGCAAAGTGTACAGCTGTTTGTGCAAATGACAATTGACTCCTTCAATGGTTTCAGTTAAGAGCAGTAGTTCATAAATGTAAATTTTTAGACTAGCATTCAGTCGGTCAGCTATTATCTGCTACTTTTGTTTTGTCCCTCCAGGTCAGAGATCGTCTGTTACCGTTCTAAACCGTTCTACAGAGAAGAATGGCGTCACTGTTTTGAGATTTGGCATGGGCCTTTTTTGAAGAAATGTAAATAGTTTGTCCTTTATATGAATTATAATGCTCATTATGTTTATTTTTGCACTGGATGACTCCAAATATGTAGGAGAACTGTTTTAGACAACACACATGCTTGTGTAGCGTTGCTGTACAGTTAAACAGTTACATGTTGAGTTTAACTGTTTTTATTTGTTATTTATTACTTTGTTTCAGTTTGAATGAATGTCTTTTATTGATTTTAATATTTATTTATATTTATTTCATTTAGCATGTTTTCATGGTTCAATACAGTTTTTTTATTTTTATAATAAAGTTCAGCACTGTTTTACTGGAGTGTCATGTTTGTTTTTATCCAGTATCAATTCTAAATATTATCGGTCGATTAATCGGTTATCGGCAAATACGGCCCAACCTAGCTATCGGTATCGGTAAAATCCACTATCGGTCGACCTCTAATACTAAGTAGTGTTCAAAGAGATCTGGCCAATTGGTCTGCGCTGCCGGCATTGCTACGGTCCAGGATTGCTGTTGTTAAAATGAACATAATTCCTCGTGTGAATTTCTTAAGTACAATGATCCCCTTACCCCCACCAATACATTTCTGGAAGAACCTGATACCGTAATTCGGCAGTATATTTGGAATAATAAACAACCCAGGCTAAAATACTCTACCCTGCAACGTACCACAGACAAGGGAGGCCTTGCCCTTCCTAACCTTAAAGTGTACCACAGAGCCTTTCAGCTACGGGCCCTCAGAGTGTGGATGGACCTCTCATCTACAGTCCCATGGAGAAAAATAGAGCAAAACCTCACTGGAAGGCTAAGACTGCACAGGTGTGTGTCCAAAAAAGTGTATGCTAGCATATGGTCCTATTATCACCAACACATTGACCAACTTTAAACAGTTGGAGGAGCAACTGCGCTACACCAAAAAGTCTTTCCAAATCTTTCTTCCTTTATCTTCATCTCAAAATGTTATGGAGTGCCCTGGGGGAACGGTCTTAAAATGCATCCAATCATTAAATGGCTTGTTGATTCTCCTGTGAGAGGATTAGCATCCAAGATTTATGTTAAACTAATGCAAGTATCAGTAGGAGAACTCCCAATAGTAAATAAATGGGAGCGAGAGCTGAGCCCGGAGGGGAACGTAATTAATTGGGAGACAGTTTGGGACAACATTTCCTACTGTTCCAAGAACCCAAATCAAAAGCAGATCCACTTCAACATATGTCATAGGACATATTGGACCCCTCAGAAGAGATACGTCTCTAAAGTCATCCCTACTCCCTATTGCACGTTCTGCCAACCTGAACAAACTGGAACTTTCCTGCACATGGTCTGGGAGTGTGAACAGGTGCATGAGTTCTGGAATAAAACAATATCAATAATATCTGATGTGATAGGATGTCGACTTCCTACTGACCCGATGGTTTTGTTACTTAATGATGACTCTAAATTACACCTACTTGGGAGAAAATTTGGCTAGCCGGATCAACTGCGACCAAGAAAATGATAGCTCAGCGCTGGATCCCCCCGCACTCGCTTTGTATAAAACAGTGGTTGCCGTATTTTCTGGACATAGTTATGCTTGAGCTCTCTACAGCAAGGATTAACAAAGCTAAATCATCGACTATAGACCTATGGAAAATGCAGCAGCACAAGTATCAGTCCTAATGACCTCAGCATCACAAGAATTGGAGGAGAGCGACTAGGCAAGGTGCGATTCCTGTTTGTATTTTTGTCTGTTTTTGTTTTCTGTCTGTTTTTAAAAAATGTATCTTAAAAAAACAAACAAAAAACAAACAAACACACAAAGCACAAAAAGAGGCCAGATAAACGGCAGTCACAGAAACCCAAATGGAAACCACAGGGCAAAGACTGTGGAAGATGTGGGAGTAAGCATGCCCCAAAAGAGTGCCCGGCATATGGCAAAGACTGTCAGAAGTGTGGGGGGGGGGGGGGGGAAAAATCACTTTGCCAGGTTCTGTTTAACAAAGAAGAAATTACATGTCATCTGGCAGGCAAAAGAGCAAAGTGAAAGTGAGGACGGAGAACCACTGTATGTGGAAGCAGTGACACTGACTGATATGGATGACAATGAGGACGAATGGATAGCACCTTTGAGTGTGGATGGAGTAACAGTTCCAATGAAAGTTGACACCGGTGCACAGGTAAACGTCCTGCCAATGGAATACTTCAAGAAGATTAACAAAAAGCCAAAGGTGAGACCCTGGTGAGAAAGGTGAGAAACTGAACTTAAGAGCATTTAACAATCAACCGATCCCATACAAGGGTGTTTTCAGAGCCACTCTTTCAGGAGAAGGACGCACTATAAATGCACTGTTTGTCCTTTGGGCTAATTAAGAGAGTCCATGTCATTGATAGCTCTATAGTGACACCTAGGGGTGCCGCTAAAAAGCATATGGACACATGTGCAGATTGCACTGCAGAGATAGTGAGAGAGTACAAGGATGTATTCCAGGGTGTCGGCTGCTTACATAAAGAGTACAAGATACAGCTGAGAGACAATGCAGAGGCGATTTCTTTAAGACTGCAAGGGAAGCTCGTCTTTTTAAATTTTAAATGGTCAAATATGTACTATTGTGTTAACATTTTATTGACTAAAAATGCGTGAGAACACGTTCATCAAGACAAGTTCGTTCAGAATCAGCTACATATAGCAGATCGACTGACTCGATTTCCTTCTCATACATTTCCGTAGCGTCACAGTGCATTTCCCTGTTGAACCCTGGCGTCCACTGACTTTAATGGGGCTGCTTTGAACAGCTTTTTCAGTGCCTGGAAACTAGACGGTCATTGGATAAATGCTGCGATTATGTCCCGCCCAAGGACGCTCAGCGTCTCTGGGGGTGAGTGGAGAAGTGAGCTGGTGATGATTGGAGGGTCTGTCGAAAGACTGCATCTCCTTTTGATTGACAGCGATTTTGTACTATAAAAAGTCACCGAAGCTATTCAAGCTCAGTCCCATCGCAGATTTTGCAAGTGTAGTAGAAAGACAAACTGCTGCAACCTATTTCTTGGTATTTGCTTGGCGAACTTGCTAGCCAATTGCTTATTTACCTGTAATTGACGGAAGAAAGACATAGAGTTGCACTGCGCAATAGCTGCAGACATCAACAGAAGCAAATAACTTTTACACCACTAGACTTTCTTAGCTGTAACTGCATACAGTATAAGATGCTTATTTTTGTAACACAGGAAAGCTGTGTGATTATTTGGTGTTCCTTAAAGACATGGAGTTGGACAGTGCAATGCCTCAGCTTTACAAACTGTTCTCATTAGTGGCAACAACTGGAACTACATCTGCAGGTGTAGAAAGGAGCTTCTCCTGTTTAAAGCGGCTCAAGTCCTACACCCGTAACACAATGGGCCAAGGCCGTTTAAGCAGCCTAGCTCTGCCGGCCATTGAGAGGACACTGGTCGAGTCACTGGAAAAGACGCGTAGTTGGTACGACAGGGTCACAGAGCATTTTCTTGAAAAGGAACGTAGGGCAGAATTTGTGTATGAATAAATGGATAATTTTTATGATGTAGGCCGAAAATGAGCTTCCCCTCTTTGAAAGACCAACGGCCGCCACTGATGCAGAGCCAGTGATATACGCTCTGAAAGAGAGACTAAGAAAAAAACTGAAATCCCTGATAGACAAAGGGATAGTAAGAAGAGTGCAAGAATCCACAGATTGGGTAAATTACTTAGTCATTGTGGAAAAAAAGAACGGAGATCTGAGACTGTGCAAGAGATTTGAATAAGTGGATCAAAAGAGATCACTACAGACTGCCAACAAAGTCAGACATTACAAGTGCGATGGCTGGAGCACGTTTCTTTTCCAAGTTGGATGCATCATCAGGGTTCTACCAAATTAAGCTGGATGAAGAAAGTGCAAACGTTCAACACTCCCTTTGGCAGACCTTGTTTTCCGCGTATGCCTTTTGGAATTGCCTCAGCTCCAGAGGTTTTTCACAGGACAGTACAGCAACTGTTTGATGGCAAGTGGTGTTAGAGACTGATCACAAACCACTGATTGCGATTTCGACAAAGGTACTGGGAGATGTGCCACCACGCATTCAACGCTTAATGCTTCAACACCAAGATCCTATGAGGTGCTTACTGAGTACGGCAACACACTACAAAGATACCGACGTCACCTGCTGAAAGTGCCACACACTTGCCTTGAATAGACGGAGATTATGGCGTTATATATGTGTCTCATTCCTGAGCGAGTAAAGTTTTGAGCACAGAAAACTATATTTTGCAAGCACAATACATTGCATTTTCAACAGAAATTAACACTCGTAAACAATTATGTAGTTTGAGTAAACAAAAACCTATTCCGTGCACAATAAATGTATTTGCATGTCTTTCTCTACTCGCAGGTAGACGCTGCTGCGCTCCGGTCATGTCTCCCGGGAAAACCATATTTTATAGATTTCACAAACGTCAGTATGACACGTTATGCCGTAAATAGTTTAAATCTGAGCATGTGCGACTCACATCTGCACTCGACTCACATCGGGCAGTGACACAGGTGTTGACTGAAAAACACTGTTCCTCCTAGATTCTTGTTTCCTGCTACTTGAAATTTAATTGGAGACGAACTGCCAATCAGAATTGACCTTTAATTCTCCGATTGGTTGGTTTTGTGGCACACTTGTAACGCTGTGAAAATCTGAGCGAGCGTGTCTAGAGTTGAGCGCGTAGAGAGAAGAGGTTGAGAGCGAGGGAGACATGACCGGAGCGCAGCAGCGTCTACCTGCGAGCAGAGAAAGACATGCAAATACATTTATTGTGCACGAAATAGTTTTTTTTTTTTACTCAAACCTTATTTTTTGCAAGTGTTAATTTTTGTTCAAAATGCAATGTACATGTGCTTGCAAAATATAGTTCTCTGTGCTCAAAACATACAATTACTCGCTCAGGAATGAGACCCATATATAACATATATATAGTGTAGAGCACGACCCACCCAGCTCTACAGCTGTTACTGGAAGTGGCACAGAGACAGATCGAGTTTGAAGAAACAACAGTGCCCGTGTCCGATTTTCTTCTAGACTACATCGTTGTTGTTCTCTCTGCAGCATTAAAACACGACGTGTGTTTCCAGGATCCCCTTAATTAAATACACTTTGTTCAGAAATGGAAGTTTTTAGCACAATCGATTGTGTGCTTCCTGCAGCAGCGTGAGCCACCAGCGGAAGACTGGGATTTTTGGGTGGTCAGGCTATTTATGGCTCAGGTCTGGCTCCATGCTGTTTTATGGTCCCAGGAGCCAATGGGAGATCAGAATTCTCGGACCTGTGGCCATTTTGTGCAGTAGCACCTACGTGTGACTTGCTGGTTGTTTGCCGTGAAATGGCTTCACCCTCTTTTCTGAGGAGACATGGATTGGAATTTTCCACGTAGGCCGTTTCTTTGTCTCAGGCCCATTGTCTCTGAGCACATGTTGGCTGGAAATCCTTTGTTTGAAAAAGATCATGGTTAGCCCACTACTGGATGGTCCCAACATTCTTTACATATGATATGCTTTGCTTCCTCATATATATAGTATGGACAAAAGAAAGACACGAAAAACTGAAATCTAGAAACTATAAAAAGACAATTAAGTGATAAACTCAATGTACACTGTAAACATGACTGTAACAGTGTATTCATCAGTTTTTAAAAAAACAGCAAAATATAATGATATAATATAATAATATATACAAAAACCATTGAGGTGTCCTCTCCCTGCTGTTACATGAATGTACAGTAGTCTACACTATATAGTTACTGGTCCAGTGATCTCAGACTATAACTAAGGAGGATTGTACAATTAGGATAGGTTTTATAATTGTATATAATTTTAAAAACAGGCGTCTCTGGCAGAGACTGAAGTTAATTATACAAAAATTATCTTTGATCATAAAGCCGATCTCTGGTTTATCAGTGAAGTGTCTGAACTCCACTGCAGGCTGGATTCTCTCCTCACAGAGTGACGGCTGATTGATTATGAACGAGTCCAGCGCGGGTTGAATGCACAGCGGTCGGATGCGTGTAGTCCCGTCTCCACCGCATCCATCTGTGAGGTTGTCAGCTTTGTGTCTGCATGGCGCACTCCGATTGGACGACCGATTTAACCGCCAGTCCTCAGCGAGGTAGTGGCATGTGTCACGAAGCTCTCCGCTCAGAGCGCCGTCCAGCAAAAAAGCCACGAGGCTTAAAACGCTCGGGAAAGTTAGCGTTGGCTGCAGCGTTGCTCTGCTACCAGCCTCTGTCACGTCCCGTGTGGAGCTTGTGAGCGAGCAGCTGAGAAGGCAGCGTCGCTGTCAAATCTGTCCCTGGGAAAAGTAACGTTGCGCTGAATTGAAAAAGGAACTACGTTTTGTTACCAACATTTTCAGTAGTAGCGCGTTACACTACTTTTTACCCCAAAAAAGTACGTTACTGTAACCCGACACTGCCCGCCAGTCAGTTTAAAGCCAGCTCGGGGGTGCAGACCAATGTTGTGGTGTAATGAATTGTGTTTACGGAGGACAAGTTGAGTTTCAAAACCCTTCCAGATGGTTCTCTCCACGAGACTAAAGGTAATTTAATGAACTGTCGATGTGAACTGAGTCAGCACCGGAGAACGTTAAGTCACAAATACCACCCGAGTATTACAAAGGTCAAAAACATATCCCTTTAAAGTACATTTAGAACAGACTAAATATGTGTGATTAATTTGCGATTAATAACGAGTTAACTATGGACAGTTATGCGGTTAATCGTGATCAAATTTTAATCGATTGACAGCCCTAATTTACATAAAATGATCCAATATGTAATAATGTCAATCAATCAATATTAATGCTGCATTGTTGAGGCCTTCCAGTTTATTTTGGGGAAACTATTCTTCTTTTTCTTACTATCAGTAACTGATGAAATACTAATGTTGATATCTAAAGTAAAGAGGAGATACATGTAGCATGCAATGACTAAACTAATACAAACACTTTGAGTCAAAGTGATTTCACCTTTTGTGGAGAAGTCATTCTTGTTCTTCAGTGGGAACTAATTCCAGACGGACGTCCTGAAGTCAGAAGTGTCCCGTCCCACAGACGAGCTGTGAAGTCAACAACCAGAGACACACCATGAGACAGGAGACACTATAACATCACTATACTCATATACTATCAGCTGATCAACAATATAGAGAGAGAGAGAGAGAGAGAGAGAGAGAGAGAGAGAGAGAGAGAGAGAGAGAGAGAGAGAGAGAGAGAGAGAGAGAGAGAGAGAGAGAGAGAGAGAGAGAGAGAGAGAGAGAGAGATATTAGAGTTTAAACAGCGGCCGCATGGCGCCAGGACCCCCCCGCTGGACCAGAACAGCGGGCCGTTAAAAGCCTTCTCCTGCTGGGCCAGTGGCTAGCATCAGGAGACGGAGCAGAGCCTCCACTCTGATTGGTCACATTCTCTGGACTTCACTCATTCACTTCATCTGACTGGAATCACAAGCACCAAAGCATTCTTCATCATCTTAGTCTCATGATATTGATAAAAGAAAAGGAGAACCTACCTGTAGGCTGTCCTAAACGCTCAACCCCCGTCCTTTCCTGGCTTATTAATATTCCTGTAGTCCGGAAGTGTCCACAGATGTAAAGAATTCATCCAGGTTATGAATATTGTCCTGTAGAGTCCATGCTAACTGTCTGCTAGCTTCATTTACCGACCTCGTTCCGTCTCCTCGCCCTGCACCGTGTTCCCGGGTATGTTTGTTTTCTTCAGGTTGCTGCCTACACAATGAAACTATCCCCGCCTTTTTCTGTTTAGTCTTCACCCCGGGACAGCCCCCGACGTCCAGCAAGCGCTCCCACTGTGGAGCGTCAATGCGTTGCGTCATCTCTCTGAGCTCAACAGAGCTAAGTCCCGCCTCCCAGAGCCAGCAGCCACATACATGTGATTTATGAGAACAAATATGTTCAACAGTGTTTGAATGAATGTAAAAAGGACGTGTAAGTCATTTTAAGTCTTTAGTATGTTTTTTTTCTAATAGCATAGAAGTGAGTAAAAGCATTTAGCAAAATGTGGTCACTTGGAGAGGTTTAGGAGAGGTTTTGGAGAGGTTTTGGAGAAGTTTAGGAGAGGTTTTGGGGAGGTTTTGGCCCACCAGTGCCACCTGTAATACCAAATCCTGAAAGCTCCCTAGCTCCCATTAGGTTAGGACTAGAGATCTGAAACTTTATAGAGGTATTGTTGACAAGGTCTAGAAGGTGTGTGTTGTGTTCTGCATAGTGTGGCACAAAGTATGTTTTAGTTATTTAACCAAAATAACTATTTTGAACCATGTTTGAACTGCTGTAGTGTATGTAGAGATCGCTAAGACATGTGACCAAGTGGGCAGCAACGTCATCAGAACGCAAAGAATTATGGGTATGTTTGGCCAGTTTACATGGGCTGGCATAGCAGGCTAGTGTTCTGGCATGAAAATAATGAAAACTTAGCGTGAAAAACAGAATATAATCCTACAAAATGCAGCGGGCTAAAGAAAACATTGTCAGACCATACCGCCAAAAATAAATCCTAATGCAAAGACGAGATATGACGAGAAAATAAAGGGAATCAAAGGACTGGATCCTTACGAGCACAGCGACTGGTCAAGGAACGTCAACCTGTTGCCCAACTTCCAGCACCCATATATATACAACTACATGATATTAAGTGTTAGTGCATTCACACACAACGTTTTCAGTAACTTCAAGTCGCTGCAGCAGGCCCAGGTCTTTTTTACAGATGGATGGGTCCAGGACCTGGAGATTGTAAAAGTGGGGAAGAAAACTGTCGTCCGTTGAAAGGTATGCTAATGCTTTAAGCACCACACTCCTCAAACACATCATGCATAAGTTAAATGGTAAATTGTGAAAACTTTGACTCGTTTACTGCTCTTACTAAATGCACTTTCTAGTAAAGCACTGTTGGAGCTACTGGTGCATGAGCCTGTTAAATAAAAGATATTTAAATTGTGGACAAATCAGTGTAGTATGCAGGTAAGCCCATCCATCCCCAGCCCACTTCCAACCACATTGTACCCCTGATTGGCTGCATGCATCAAATAGCTCAATGTGTCTTGCTAGTACGGTTTTGTAGGGCTGTAACGATTATAATCGTGATCAATCGCATCCAAAATAAAAGTTTATATTTATATAATAAATGTGTGTGTACTGTGTATAATTATTTTGTATATTTAAAAACACATACATGCTTGTATATATTTAAGAAATATTTGCATGTATATACTGTAGCTATATAGTTTTATATGTAATTTATTTTATATATAATTTATATTATATATAAATATTTTATATGTAAATATATATATATACTGCCTTGTGGCAGTGACAGCCACAGAGGCAGCTGCACTGGAAAAGAACACAAGACAGCAGCACAAGTCTGACATATGGCACAGCACATGGGCTGGAAGGATAACCGCCTCCATCATGCACGCTGTTGTCTCCACCTCCATAACCAGACCAGCAAAGTCAACTGTGGAAAATGTGTGCTATCCACAGAAACCTTCACTGAGACAGACTGACAATGGCCCAGAGGCCATTAAATGGGGGAGAGAAAAAGAGGATACGGCAAGGGTCTCCTAAATCACACAGACGGAGGGACATGAAAGTGGAACTCTGTGGATTCATAATCAACCCTTCTTTCCCTGAAATAGGCGCGACTCCTGATGCACTTGTGCATTGTGCATGTTGCGGGAAAGGATGTGTGGAGATTAAATGCCCTTTTAAGCACCAGGACCATAACATTCTGCAGGCATGTAATGACAAGGAGTTTTGTCTGCAGTCCACAGAAGGAAGGATGGAGTTGAAGCAGACCCACAAGTACTACAAACAGGTACAAACTCAGATCTTTGTCACCGAGTCACAGTTCTGTGACTTTGTTGTTTGGACGACCAAAAGCCTTGCAACTGTGCGTGTCATGCCTGACGTAGAACTTTGGGAGACACTTTTGCCAACCGCACAACATTTTTTTTACAAAGTTGTCCCACCTGAGCTTGTAGCCTGTCACTACACTCAACCCCCACCCCCTGTGCCTTCAGCTGACCTACCTGTGCCTTCAGCTGACCTACCTGTGTCTTCAGCTGAGTAGCTCAGCTGAGCTACCTGTGCCTTCAGCTGAGCTACCTGTGTCTTCAGCTGAGCTACCTGTGCCTTCAGCTGACCTACCTGTGCCTTCAGCTGACCTACCTGTGTCTTCAGCTGAGCTGCCTGTGTCTTCAGCTGAGCTACCTGTGTCTTCAGCTGAGCTACCTGTGCCTTCAGCTGAGCTGCCTGTGTCTTCAGCTGAGCTACCTGTGTCTTCAGCTGAGCTGCCTGTGTCTTCAGCTGAGCTACCTGTGCCTTCAGCTGACCTACCTGTGCCTTCAGCTGACCTACCTGTGCCTCCAGCTGACCTACCTGTGTCTTCAGCTGACCTACCTGTGCCTTCAGCTGACCTACCTGTGTCTTCAGCTGAGCTACCTGTGTCTTCAGCTGAGCTACCTGTGCCTTCAGCTGAGCTGCCTGTGTCTTCAGCTGAGCTACCTGTGTCTTCAGCTGAGCTACCTGTGTCTTCAGCTGAGCTGCCTGTGTCTTCAGCTGAGCTACCTGTGTCTTCAGCTGAGCTACCTGTGCCTTCAGCTGACCTACCTGTGCCTTCAGCTGACCTACCTGTGCCTTCAGCTGACCTACCTGTGTCTTCAGCTGACCTACCTGTGCCTTCAGCTGACCTACCTGTGTCTTCAGCTGAGCTACCTGTGTCTTCAGCTGAGCTACCTGTGCCTTCAGCTGAGCTGCCTGTGTCTTCAGCTGAGCTACCTGTGTCTTCAGCTGAGCTACCTGTGTCTTCAGCTGAGCTGCCTGTGTCTTCAGCTGAGCTACCTGTGTCTTCAGCTGAGCTACCTGTGTCTTCAGCTGAGCTACCTGTGCCTTCAGCTGACCTACCTGTGTCTTCAGCTGAGCTACCTGTGTCTTCAGCTGAGCTACCTGTGCCTTCAGCTGACCTACCTGTGCCTTCAGCTGACCTACCTGTGCCTCCAGCTGACCTACCTGTGTCTTCAGCTGACCTACCTGTGCCTTCAGCTGACCTACCTGTGTCTTCAGCTGAGCTACCTGTGTCTTCAGCTGAGCTACCTGTGCCTTCAGCTGAGCTGCCTGTGTCTTCAGCTGAGCTACCTGTGTCTTCAGCTGAGCTACCTGTGTCTTCAGCTGAGCTGCCTGTGTCTTCAGCTGAGCTACCTGTGTCTTCAGCTGAGCTACCTGTGCCTTCAGCTGACCTACCTGTGCCTTCAGCTGACCTACCTGTGCCTTCAGCTGACCTACCTGTGTCTTCAGCTGACCTACCTGTGCCTTCAGCTGACCTACCTGTGTCTTCAGCTGAGCTACCTGTGTCTTCAGCTGAGCTACCTGTGCCTTCAGCTGAGCTACCTGTGTCTTCAGCTGAGCTACCTGTGTCTTCAGCTGAGCTACCTGTGTCTTCAGCTGAGCTGCCTGTGTCTTCAGCTGAGCTACCTGTGTCTTCAGCTGAGCTACCTGTGTCTTCAGCTGAGCTACCTGTGCCTTCAGCTGACCTACCTGTGTCTTCAGCTGAGCTACCTGTGTCTTCAGCTGAGCTACCTGTGCCTTCAGCTGACCTACCTGTGCCTTCAGCTGAGCTACCTGTGTCTTCAGCTGACCTACCTGTGCCTTCAGCTGAGCTACCTGTGTCTTCAGCTGAGCTACCTGTGTCTTCAGCTGAGCTACCTGTGTCTTCAGCTGAGCTGCCTGTGTCTTCAGCTGAGCTACCTGTGTCTTCAGCTGAGCTGCCTGTGTCTTCAGCTGAGCTACCTGTGTCTTCAGCTGAGCTGCCTGTGCCTTCAGCCGATTCCCAGCCCACAGACAAACCCCAAAAAACGAGCACAGAACACAGTCAGAAAAACATTGGCCACATTACAGCCAGGTAAAACACCCAAGCACAAGGTTGTCCCACCAGCCCCTACCAGCACCCCCCCCCCCTCCAGCTGAGCTACCTGTGCCATTATTTGATTCACAGCGAGCACGAAAAAACACAATCAAAACACCATTGGCCACACTGCAGCCAGGTAACACCCCCCAGCCCAAAAGAAGGGCATGTGAAAAGGCTGTGTTGTGGTGCTTTTGCAGACAGCCTGAAGAGCTTGATGACATGGTTGCTTGCGATAATCACAACTGTCCTATACAGTGGTTCCATTTAGGTTGCGTTGGACTCAGCAGCGCACCAGCCACAGAAGAGTCATGGCAATGCGATGCTTGCACATGTCTGTGACTTATCACCCACAACCTACCTCATACATCTTATCTTTATCTAAATGTATTTACATGTTAAATATGTAAAGAAACTGAAATTAAGTTGGTTGTTACTACTATTTAAGTTCATTTAAGTTATGTAATTGTGTTTGCAACCAAAGAACACTGATTTTGCACAATTCTTCCTTAATACAGATTGTTTTGTTATAAATAAGCTGTTAAAAGTAAGAAGTTAAAGGGATATTTCACCGCTGTAAAGCTGAATATATCTTTAAATTAGGTCACTTATGTAGTATAAATGTGAAAAAAAATTGAAATTGGTGCCTTCTAGGCCGAGAAAAGCCAGGAAATGTGTTTTTGGCTCATGTGGATGAAAGGCACCAAATCCCAGAATGCACTTGCTTCGCTGCTCTGAGTCCACTCCCAAGCCACACCTACCATTTACAGACAGACAGTGAGACGGTCAACTCAATTCAAATGTGTTTTATTGTCATTTCAACCATATACACGAAACAACGTTTCATCGTGGCTCAAGTGGTTACACAATTCAGATATATAAAAACAACATTATATACAAACGACATACGAAACACATTATATGCTCCGTAAAGTTCAGCTAACACATACTAGCATTAGCACTTGGTAGGCTGTAAACAGAGTATAAACACAGCCGTACATTTGCGTGGAATGTAGAATGGTCTCATCTAACAGTCACAAACTCCACCAGCGGTTAGCAGTTAGTTGGATACAAGCACCCCATTTCTGCACCAGTCCGTGTTAAAAAAGCCCACCTCCACTTAGATATGAGTCCAAACGGACACTTCACCCTTCTGAACTAAACGTTTCTGCTTCAAAGTGAAGTTTAAACAGACTGAAATGTCCAGGCTCACTCCTCCACTATTGATTCATTTATTTCTGCGTGTATTTATTTATTTAACGAGACTTACGGTCATGTTTCGTCGTCCACAGTCCGAGTCCCGCCAGACTCCCTTTAGGAAACCTGCGATTTAAACTTCAAAAGGCTGTGACAGTCCGCTGCGCTCAGTCCTGGTTCTGGTTCTCCTGGGCTTCCCTTCCCTCCAGCGGACCCAGCAATACGGCCTGGGCCTCCAGCTGCGTGGTGTCGGTTTTGGCTCCCAGGAACGGGCAGTGAGCTCCAGGTCCTGCAGCCGCAGACAGACTCCGCTGTAGCTTCTATCCGGCCGCCAGCCACCGGCAAACACAGTGGAACTTCCCGGCGTGATGTGAGATGTGAGATATTTCATTGTGTGCCTGCTTTTGTAGTTTGAATGTGTCTGTGCCTTTGCACGTAGATTTTATATAATAACAGATTTTAATAATAACAGTAACACGATTCCCAAACATCTCTACATAGGGTCAGGAGGAGCATTTGAAAATGGGAGAGTTTTCTTTCTTTTGTTTTTGATTTTGGTAGACTGGGAATGATTTGCATCAGCACACCCATCAGTAGACTGAAAGATGGAAGGCCAGTGTAGTACTTCACCTTTGAATCATTGTCTGAGAAAATTCTCATCCAGGGCCTTTTTGGAGAGCTCTCCCTTCAGTTTTCGATTCTCCTCCTGCAAGCGGATTATTTCTTTGAGTCTGAGGCCACACATGGTGCACTTCTGCTGTTCATCTGCATTCCCCATTGGAGCACCATCATCCCCTGATATTTCAGTTTCCATATCTTCCTCTCTCCCTGCATTGTCTGGGGCTGGTGGTAGGGGCCGAGCCTCTTGTCCTTCCATCTCAGCCAGAGCTGCAGAGTAGTCTGATTGTAATAACAGTAAGAAGAAGAAACCGGAAATCTCTGTACTTGCCTGATGCCCAGGGCCCACTGTTTTCAAAACAGGATAAAAATGATCCCGATTTGAAAATTCCATGTTTTTGTATCTGTGATCAGGGACCAGTTCAAAAGTAGTCCTTGATTCCACACATCAAGACATGGGATTTGGCACTTTTGAAGAACTGGGCCCAGGGATGTGACTTTCACACCATACTTTTGTTACTGATTAGCTGCTCCAAGCATTTCAAGATACATTAGCATTAGCATGTATTGTTACATTAGCATGCCAAATGCCTAATGACGTCCTAGAATGACTGGCCTTTGTGTCAGAAAAGCTACAACTCTGTGTGAAAGGTACTTACACTTACACTACCGTTCAAAAGTTTGGGGTCGGTACGATTTGAAATGCTTTTAAAAGAAGTCTCTTCTGCTAACCATGGCTGCACTTATTTGATTAAAAATACAACAAAAATCAGTTATAGTATTAAATATTATTCCAGTGTAAATCATCTGTTTTCTATGTGAATATATAGTAAAGTAATTTATTCCTGTGATCAAAGCTGAATTTTCAACATCATTACTCCAGCCTTCAGTGTCACATGATCCTTCACAAATCAGTGTAATATGAGGATTTGAGGCTCAAGAAACATTTATTATTATTATCAATGTTGAAAACAGTTGTCGGTCTGTCAGTTGTACAGTTTTTTTTTGATGAATAGGAAGTTCAAAAGAACAGCATTTGTTTGAAATAGAATCTTTTGTAACATTATAAATGTCTTTACTGTCACTTTATATCAATTTAATTATTCCTTGATAAATAAAAGTATTGATTTCTTCCCTCCAAAAAATAAAAATAAAATTCTCACTGACCCCAAACGTTTGAACGGCAGTGTAGGTTCAATCCTTTGTCTAGATAAAGAAACTCCATTGGACATAAAATATATTGAGTCTACTTGCGTCTGTTACTAATATTTACCTGGGAACAAATGTCATGACCGGTGTGGACAGTGTGAACATGCTTTGAACACACCATCATGTGTGGTGGAGTGTTATCGAAGGTAATCTTGGGCCTCCTTACTGTTGCTATCCATGCCATTCGTCGCCTTTTTGTCACCTCTGAAACATGGCTTGTACTACTATTTTTCCACGCTGGAAAACGATAAAAGGATATTCCGTTCTTAAGCTTTATGCGACTTCTACCGTGAGAACGACTATTGCAGTTTCTAACTCAGCAAGTAGACGGCATCTTGAATACTGCGTTTTTCCCTCCATGCAAACAAGTCTGGCGCCTTATGATTGTGCCGCGGATTCCCAAAATGCTTTCCGTTCACCACGGGAATACGTCATGATGACGACACATGAGCAAACTCTGTTGTGTTTTCATCACATGCTAATCCAGCCCATTCTCAGAAACTAGAAGAATTTAGGTTTCACATGAAGTCTCATACATGCATTTTGGCCTCACAGTTCTTCTGTTAGAAGCTTTTCCCTTTGGGGAAGGGAAATGGACCAAAATCAAGCAAAAAGAGGTGGCTTTGAACAGGTTAAAGCATAATGAGCCTCATGCAGCTACAACGAGACAAACTACTCAAATTGAGGTCACATTTGCATTCTTTAGATGTGTTTTTCACCGGCAACTTTTCATAAGATACAAGGCATCAGACGGCCCCCCCACTTCCATGGATACATCCCAGTTCTTGTAGCAGATGGTGACGTTGATGAGAACACAGCTAGAAGTTAATCCATGAAGTCAAAGCCAACTGTGAGAGCTGAAGGGCAGCAACAAGTCTGTTAGTTCTACCTCCATCTGAAGCCACGGGACACAGCCAGGCCCCCCCCCATCCTTACTATCTTCACTACTACACACATGTTTGGATTTAAACTGTTTAAATAGTTGTTATATCCCTGGACAATAACTGCACATTCCTGCACTAACGTAAACATTCAAATCAGACCCTTTATATACATATTCTTCTTATCTTTTTCCATAAGATGCTCATTGTAAAAGTCTCTCTGGATGAAAGCATCATATCAGTTGAGTCAGACAGCCAGCAGGTGGCAGCACAGCACCTTCTCTTTCTTTACACATGCTCAGTTCAGCAGGGAACAGCTCAGAGCTCTTTAAGTTGTGTATTTTTAATTCAACCATCACTGTATTAGAGTAAAATGAAGTGCATCAACACAGCACCTTCTCTTTCTTTACACATGCTCAGTTCAGCAACAACACAGATATATATATACACTCAACAAAATTATAAACGCAACACTTTTGTTTTTTCCCGACATTTTTTATGAGCTGAACTCAAAGATCTAAGACTTTTTCTATGTACACAAAAGAACTATTTCTCTCAAATATTGTTCACAAATCTGTCTAAATCTGTGTCAGTGATGCTCAAGAAAATCCATCCACCTCACAGGTGTGGCATATCAAGATGCTGATTAGACAGCAGCCCATTTCCTGATTGATTCTACCACCAGTCCAGTGGACGCGCCTTGTGTGTGTGTGTGTGTGTGTGTGTGTGTGTGTGTGTGTGTGTGTGTGTGAAGCTGCTGTGGAGTTATTATTGTTACAGTATATATATATAGACTCAACAAAATTATAAACGCAATGCAAAAGCAGCCTGATTGGATTGAAGAGTTGTTGAAGAGTTGTAGAAGAACGGTTGCGGTGAGAGCGACTCGGTATGACTGTTCTCAGTGACTGTTGACTCAATTACTGAATGCTGTACTACTAACGTTGAGAGCCAATCCCATGAGCCGTTGTAATGTATCAGTGCATCGAATACTCTGCGAATAAAAGGCTGTGATATAATTGTGTTTACAAAATCACCACTTTGCAGTATTTTGTGCATGACAACTGTTTAATAATGCAGTGCATGGTATGTAAATGTCCCGAGGTGACCGGTCCTGCACTAGAACAAGTTGAGAAGTTAACAAACTCTTGCCAAATGAGAATTAACGGCACGTTAGGTAGGCTACGGTTTACCAATTCACAACTCCCATTAGGCTAGGCTACAGGCTACTGAACGAGACCGTAACCGTGCCTAATGCATGAGTCTATGTAATCAAACGGGTGTCTAGGTTCTCGGAAAGTTGGAGTTATCAACCTATCCCAGAAGCCTTTAGGTCTTGTGCATCTTAGAATTGTGTTAATGGAAATTCATAGGCTACATTAGCAAGGGGAAAGTATTATATCACATACAAATACACGTCATGTTATCTTGGTAGTTATGTTAAGTTAAATGTTAGAAGTGAATGTTGCTACATGGTAGTTAGACTGTCACGAGGAGACACCAGGTTACCAAATGTAACCGTGGCCAGGGCGTGAGTCTAGTGTCGGTCAGTATGAGTGTAAATAATATGTCAGCCTATTTCAGAGACATGGAGAGCAGGACATTTGCAGTTTGAGGCTACATGTCTGAGCGACTATGGCAGGGGAAGTAAACACGCGATCACATTTCTTTTAGGTTTTTTAATTCTCCTTGTGGATTTCCTTGTCGCAATTTCACCTGGAGTGAGTGTATTGGTTTGACTTTCAGCGTATGTGTCCGTGTTGCAGTTTTCAGGAGATGTGAAGTTGGGCTTAGACTCAGTCTGTGTTTCACTGAGCTCTTGATCTGCAACCGTTACTGGTGTCTTCAGTCAACCCAGCCTCACGCCAGTTCGTGAAATGGTCACGTTATTTAGATTTATTGATTCGTGTACAGGTTTCTCATTTATTTCGTGTACAGGTCACGATTTTCTCATTTATTTCGTGTACAGGTCAAGATTTTCGAACGTGACCATTTCACGAACTGCCATGACACCGGGCTGCTCTGGGGGGGACCCAACAATGGGGAAATTAAACGCCACACGCCGGTGACAACAACGGGACGGACCGCCACACGCGGGGCGCGATCGACGGGCGCAGGGACACGATCCATGGTCTCTCACTCCTATTGTGTGTATTGTTTGTTAGAAGCATGAATGAATTAAAAACTCCTAATTGTTTGTATAGTCAACTTACATTTAGCTCTAACACACATAAATACTCCACTAGACATGCCACTAGAGGTCTTTTTAAAGTTCCTAGAGCCTAACCCTAACCCTGTTTTGTCTGAAAATGTCTTATTTTTATAGTTGTGTTTGTTTTGTCTGAAATGTAATGTTTTATGTTTTGTGTGGACCCCAGGAAGAGTAGCTGATGTTCTGCATCAGCTGATGGGGATCCTAATAAAATCAAATCAAATCAAATCAAACAGGAAAACGTAAAAGCCGAAATCCAAGCCTATGAAGAGAAGGGTAGAGAAAGGCTAAAAGACCTTCCGTGTAATGGAGAAATCAAACAGAAAAAGACTTCAGCTTGGAAGACATGTAAGAGTATAATAAAGCAAGGATTTAAAAAGAACTCCAAAAGGAAAGGCACTTCCCAAAGTAATGACATTGACGTGAAGCAGGGGGAGTCCGATGATGAGTTAAATGGTAAAATGATCAACCATAGCCCCAAAAAGAACTCCAAACGCAAAGGCAATCCCCAAAGTAATGACATCGAACATCAACATGAACAGTCAAATGAATTAAATGGTATAATTAGCACCCATGGGTCCAAAAAGAACTCCAAAAGCAAAGGCAATCCCCAAAGTAATGATATCGAACATCAACAGTCAAATGAGTTAAATGGTAAAATGATCACCCATCGCCCTAAAAAGAACTCCAAAAGCAAAGGCAATCTCCAAAGTAATGACATTGAACATGGACATGAACAGTCAAATGAATTAAATGGTATAATTAGCACCCATGGGTCCAAAAAGAACTCCAAAAGCAAAGGTGAGTCTCGCAGTGATGGCATCAACATGAAGCAGGGGGAGTCAGATGATAGGTTGTCGACTACCTGTGACAATGAACATCAACCAGGATGTTCTGGTTTGGGTTTAAAGGCCAAATGCAAAGGCAAACATAAACGCTGATATTTGTTCATACCTAGAGTTGCTGGCATGCTGCCAGACAAGTCATTTTTATTTGACTTCATTAACCACTATCAGTCAACACATTTAAGTTCATAGAAGATCTACTTAAATAAATTGAATAAATAATAAGTGTGTAATTATATGGTATGTGATATACAGTGCCACTCATAAGTTTATGAACCCATGCTAAAGTTGACTAAAAAGAGGAATAAAAAAAAGAATCTTAGCCTTTATCCATAACTCCACTATAGCCGATAAAGATGGTCGTTATATCATTGTCTCGGGAGAGATATACAACACGTCTCTAACTCTCGTCAATGTATATGCCCCCAATATGGATGATCCTGCGTTCTTTAGGAAAGTCTTCAGTTTACTCCCCAATCTCTCACAGACTATGTTAATAATAGGAGGAGATTTTAACACGTCTTTAGACCCATTTCTTGATCGATCATCATCTCGTAAAATACCCAAAAATAATTCAAGTGTTCTTTTAAACTCATTCCTTAAAAGTATGAATTTAATAGATTTATGGGGCTTTACCAACCCATCTGGTAGGGATTATTCTTTTTTTTTCATAATACTGCATAAGTCAGTACAGCCCTATGTTAAATTCCCATAGAGGCAGGCAGACTTTTATTTTTAAAGGCCAGTTATTTCATGGATCCAGGATACTATGCATCCTGATAAAGTTCCCTTGGCCTTTGGAATTAAAACAGCCCCACATCATCACATACCCTTCACCATACCCCAACATCATCACATACCCTTCACCATACCCCCACATCATCACATACCCTTCACCATACCCCAACATCATCACATACCCTTCACCATACCTAGAGATTAACATGGTTTTATTTCAGTTAGCCTAATAGCTGGTTTGATTTGCATTGAGAGATGATTTTATGGAAAGTACCCCATGCCAATCTCTAGGTATGGTGAAGGGTATGTGATGATGTGGGGGTATGGTGAAGGGTATGTGATGATGTGGGGTATGGTGAAGGGTATGTGATGATGTGGGGTATGGTGAAGGGTATGTGATGATGTGGGGGTATGGTGAAGGGTATGTGATGATGTGGGGTATGGTGAAGGGTATGTGATGATATGGGGTATGGTGAAGGGTATGTGATGATGTGGGGGTATGGTGAAGGGTATGTGATGATGTGGGGGTATGGTGAAGGGTATGTGATGATGTGGGGGCCAAGGGAACTTTATCAGGATGCATAGTATCCTGGATCCATGAAATAACTGGCCTTTAAAAATAAAAGTCTGCCTGCCTCTATGGGAATTTAACATAGGGGTGTACTGACTTATGCTCCCTGTATTTTAAGGAAGAACATTTATTTATTTACGATACATTATTCATTCACAAAGAAAATTGGTGTCCTTAAAGGTTGGATTTTTCTTCATTTGTTTAATTAAGGCATTAAGATCAATTTCCTCTTTTTAGTCAACTTTAGCATGGGTTCATAAACTTATGAGTGCCATTGTACCATATAATGCTACATCAAAGAAGTCTCCAGTCACCCCAGTAGAAGAATAGCTACAGAAATGGCTCCAAAAAAATTATCTTTCTCTGCTGAGTTGGCATGTTTTGGCCTCTGAACCTCCCCAGGTTTGTGTGGGTTTACTCCGGGTGCTCCGGTTTCCTCCCACCATAAAGACAATGTCAAATGTATTTGGCAAATAAATGATACATTCAAATTATAAATCCATATGCCTTTGTCCTCTATTTTCCCCAACTGTTTCAAAAATGTATTGGTTATTCTATTGGTGAAAAGTCTACATTTAAAACAATGGCAAATAGGTAGACTTAGATGTGTTTAGTCAGTGTATGCTTTTTTTAAATGAATTTAAGGGAAACTTTGATGATTTTCAACCAGCTTTGTGTCACTGCAGTGCGGACAGTTTATGCAGATGAACGTAACCCATCTTCCCCGCTGCGCACAGAGCTCCCCCCGCCTCTCAAGCTGACTAAACTCTGCCGGTCACGATATTACGAATCCCACTATGGCCACGCCAAGACCCGCCCTTCAATAGCATTTATTGGCCAGGCGTCCATGCTTACGCAAGGTAACGTAACCCCATTTGTTCAAGTCCTATCCCTTGTCCAATCGGCTATCCTAACCTTAACCACTCGGGGTCAAATGGCTAACCCCAACCAATCGAGCGGCTTCGTAGGGCGGGTCGTGGCGTGGCCATAGTGGGATTCGTAATTACGCCTGCCGGTCAGCCTGAGCGGAAATGTCCTGACGGAATGCAAATAAGTGTGGACTGATGGATGAAATAAATGAAATAATTTTCTTCATAATCATCTCTTACGTTATTTATGTTGACAAGCTCATTCATTCAGTAATTTTAACATAACCGTTCGTTTATTCATATAGAAATAGAACGCTGTATTGCTGTGACCAACAGGGCTCTCATTTTAGAGCGTCAGATGGATTTACAAACGCCCTTGTTAAATTTTGTACAGAGCTATATCGGTTTATGCAAGTAGCCGTTTTAAAAGTTACAATATTGCTTTATGATATTTGATTTCCACTACTATGGCAACCTGTTGTAAGGTTTCCTGTCCTTGACTGGGAACGTGGACACCACTAAAATAAGTTTTTCCTCCATTTTCTCACAGCTTTGCGGAACTAAAGTTTGATTGATTTGTTTCTGTGAACGTTTGACACAGTGACGCTTCTGTATCGATAGTAGCATGCTATTGCCTAGTATCTGCAAGAGGTCTTACAAGTCACATCAGAGGTATTGTCAAGTCACAAGAACGATGTTTTTGGATTTAAAAGTATGTATTTCTCAAGCTGTATTTCTCGAGATCCAGGGTACAAGCGGCCGAAATGGGTTTCCTCAGGAGGGTGGCTGGTGTCTCCCTTAGAGATAGGGTGAGAAGCTCAGTCATCCGTGAGGAGCTCGGAGTAGAGCCGCTGCTCCTTCGCGTCGAAAGGAGCCAGTTGAGGTGGTTCGGGCATCTGGTAAGGATGCCCCCTGGGCGCCTCCCTAGGGAGGTGTTCCAGGCACGTCCAGCTGGGAGGAGGCCTCGGGGAAGACCCAGGACTAGGTGGAGGGATTATATCTCTAACCTGGCCTGGGAACGCCTCGGGATCCCCCAGTCGGAGCTGGTTAATGTGGCTCGGGAAAGGGAAGTTTGGGGTCCCCTGCTGGAGCTGCTACCCCCGCGACCCGAGACCGGATAAGCGGACGAAGATGGATGGATGGATATTTCTCAAGCTTGTGGCTTGTCGCTGGCAAACGGCCACTCCCGTTGAAAATGAATGGCAGCCTGCCGCATTGTCGCTGTCTCTTGTAGCTAATGTGACTGAGGGCTTATACAGCAGCAGTCAGTGAGTGTTTACAGCGGGAAGAGAATGGCCAAGTGTAGCGCACGGCTAATTCACCGGTGTTTACCTCCTTTTGCCGGCACTTATAAAGACGAAGCCAAAGTAAATGGTTAAAACTATATCCCATTAGAAAGATTAAAAAGGTTACACTTTAGTTTGACAACATTAAAATAACTGAAAACATTACAAGGTCATTTATAGTCACATTTAAACAGATATATTAGCCAAAAAGTGTCCGAGCATGAACGCAGGTTCGTTGCATATACAGGAAACATACTGGGAGACAGGTTTAACGCTTATGGTCATCTTTGAGACTGTCCTTTCCTAGCAGACTGATCTCAATAAGTGGCGTATGTATGACATGCCAAGTCGCATGCCATTTTGGCGTATTATGAAGACGCATAATCGCTTTTTGGCGTGTTTATCAACGCCGTTTGGCCTCCATTGACTTACATTACCTTGCAATTGCGTGTCAATTTACGCCAAGTAGCGAGTAGTATGAAAGGGCGAAAATCTCCATAGGGAGGTTGGTCGGGGGGAAGGATGGGTCAAACCCAGGAGACCGTATAGTGAACCGGTTTGTGCGACATTGGATTAGCATGAAAACATATCTCAGAGAACGGTCGACTCAGTACACATATGTTATTAACCCCTAGGTTCATTTTGCGCCAGAATTGTCCTAGGAGAAAGAAAATTTATTTTACAAATTAAACAGAAATGTCATAATTATTTATATCAACCAATTACTGTTTTTTAAATGTATTTTGATATCCATTTTGCCTCTCAAAAATAGAGGACCAACCTCCTCTGCCTCTATGGACCAGCCTCCTATGATATGCAAATAAACATATATAGGGGGAAAATCAGGGCCCCCCCCCCCCCCCCACCCCCCCCGGCCCTGATTGGTGCATCTCAACAGGGAGCACTCCAGGCTGTAGGTGGAGCCAGAGGAGCTGGATTGATTTTAATGACCTGCTTCCTGTAGTTCTACTGGAACCCCAGTAAGCACACATACGTCGGCACAACGTATGCAATTGATCGCTTCGTCTGCAATTGATCGTGGGTCATAAAGAAGAATAATGAAGCATCGTTTATTGAGCGTCTGGACGTCTTATTATGATCGCAATCTATACATCGCAGCGACGTATTAACTATGTCGGAACGATGTATTAAAAGTGCTATTTTCTATAATAATCTGAACTTGTGTAAATTATCTTTGAGTAGCCATATGTCTTCACATAGTAGACAATGGCAAAATAAATCAGAATGTTTTTTTGGTGAAGTGTCCCTTTGAATCATTTTTAATCATGTTAATGAGGAGTAGGCCTATGTAATAATTTATATTTATATTCACATACAGTAGCCTATTGGCGCTTGGACATTTAGCAACGGAGGATTTAATCACGGGCTTACTTCGTTTTGGAATAAAGGTCACTGAAGAGGAGCGAAGTAAATTCAAAGGTAAATTACGTGCATTTTTAATCTGTGTTTGTGGTGTTAATATTCAAAGTTGGAAGTTAACTTTACCGTTAGCACTAGCCAAGTTCATACTCTGTCAACATTAGCTAGCTACACTCGACATTGATGATTGCCATTATTAACGTTAACAGGTTAGTTAGTTAAAACATTAGCAGTATTATGTCCCATATTGCCATTCTACATGTTACGACATGGTACTTAGCTACAGTTGACCATCGAGATAGCTAGCTAACATTAACGTTAGCTATAAAACTACTGCGTCAGAGGAGAAAAAAGCGTTTTTGCCGCCAAAAAGTCTTTTCTTCTGACTTACATTAACGCTAGCTATAAAACGTTAGCTGGACTGCGTCAGAGGAGAACGATAAAAAGCGTCTTTGCCGCCTAAAAGTCTTTTGTTCTTAAATATATGTTAATGGTAAAGCAAAGCCATTTGGGCGGAATGTGACTATCGGTAGCCAGTGAGGGTTTGAAATGATGATTTATTCTTTATTTTGTCGTCAAACTGTCTTAGAACATTTTCGTAAAACCATGTAATGTTAACGTTAATTAACCTACAAAGACTAACGTCGAGTTACAACACCAGTCACGTTAACGTTAACTGACAGAACCGACCAACGGTTAAATAGTAAGTAAACTTAGTCCATTAAACACACAACTGGTTGGATCCTTTACACTTTCTAACATGTTTTAATGTTTAACTACATTCTCCTGATAATACTTACAGACTTTTGCTTAAGTAACATTTACACTGCAGGACTTTTACTGTAACAGTATTGTTACAGTATGGTTAATTTGCCATACATTTTAAGACTATTGTTTTATTGTAAGAGTCCATGCAGGGTTTGTCTACATGTTGTATTTCCCTATATTTGTGTTGGAGTTCATATTAAATTACTAAAGGCTCTCTTTGAAATTTAATTTTAAAATCCTATGATAATGTTGTGACATGTTTCCTGTTTGTTGTTTGTGCTGTGTTGCAGAATGAATATCTGCCGAAGATTTGAAGATGGCTTTTAAGATCCTAGTACCCACAGTGCTTAGACTGACTCAAAGGAAATCTCCCCTTGCAGATCTGGCTTTGGAGGAAAGAGAGGCTGCCCTCACCGAACATGTCCCTGGTAAGTGACTCACTGATCAGCCGTGGTCACCCCTAGTGTTGTGTAGCCATTTAAGCTTAATTTCTTTTCTATTTGTCTTCAGACAAGATAAGGCCTAATCAACCAAAATACACTGTACATTCACCTAATACACTTTCTTTTATTTTTTTACTTATTTTTCAGGGATTGATTTCAGAGCTGCAATCCTGCTGTTGCCGATCCTGTTCAGGGAGAAAAATGACATTCTCATCATACTTGGAGAGGTGTGTAATTTGCGTATACTTATTTTTTGTTTACATTACTTCACGCAGAGACTGGGAGAATTATATGCATCCCTTGGATGTCTTATTTCATAATACAATGTTTCTAGCTGTCAATACTGGGCCTTGGTGTGGAAATGGGGGAACGCAAAGCTAAATATGGAAAAAAAAAATGCATGCACAGTAAGAAAGATCTCTGATTTCACAAAAAATGTTGTAGTCTTTTGATAGGCCATTAAATGATGGTTAAGGTTTTTACTTACCGGAGACGTTTTTGTGGGTGTGTATATAAATATATATATATTTTTTTTTTTTTTTGAACAGTTGTTTTTTATGAATGTTTGTGGTAGATTTCTGCAATTTAACTGAGTGAATACTACTTTATGATCTCTTGCAGGATCAGCCTGGTTGTAGCGCTATCCTATTGCATGCAGAGGGAGTTTGAAAGACAACCGTTTATCCCGCCCCTCGGATTGAGCCCTGTCAATGGAGAGTTCCCAGACCCAACATCTGGATGTGGTCTGGCCAAGCCTCCAGGAAGAGCGCCGAGTCTAAAAGCCACCATGGGCTTAGTGGATAATGGTGATACTGCAGCCTGCCGCATTGTCGCTGTCTCTTGTAGCTAATGTGACTGAGGGCTTATACAGCAGCAGTCAGTGAGTGTTTACAGCGGGAAGAGAATGGCCAAGTGTAGCGCACGGCTAATTCACCGGTGTTTACCTCCTTTTGCCGGCACTTATAAAGACGAAGCCAAAGTAAATGGTTAAAACTATATCCCATTAGAAAGATTAAAAAGGTTACACTTTAGTTTGACAACATTAAAATAACTGAAAACATTACAAGGTCATTTATAGTCACATTTAAACAGATATATTAGCCAAAAAGTGTCCGAGCATGAACGCAGGTTCGTTGCATATACAGGAAACATACTGGGAGACAGGTTTAACGCTTATGGTCATCTTTGAGACTGTCCTTTCCTAGCAGACTGATCTCAATAAGTGGCGTATGTATGACATGCCAAGTCGCATGCCATTTTGGCGTATTATGAAGACGCATAATCGCTTTTTGGCGTGTTTATCAACGCCGTTTGGCCTCCATTGACTTACATTACCTTGCAATTGCGTGTCAATTTACGCCAAGTAGCGAGTAGTATGAAAGGGCGAAAATCTCCATAGGGAGGTTGGTCGGGGGGAAGGATGGGTCAAACCCAGGAGACCGTATAGTGAACCGGTTTGTGCGACATTGGATTAGCATGAAAACATATCTCAGAGAACGGTCGACTCAGTACACATATGTTATTAACCCCTAGGTTCATTTTGCGCCAGAATTGTCCTAGGAGAAAGAAAATTTATTTTACAAATTAAACAGAAATGTCATAATTATTTATATCAACCAATTACTGTTTTTTAAATGTATTTTGATATCCATTTTGCCTCTCAAAAATAGAGGACCAACCTCCTCTGCCTCTATGGACCAGCCTCCTATGATATGCAAATAAACATATATAGGGGGAAAATCAGGGCACCCCCCCCCCCCCCCACCCCCCCCCCCGGCCCTGATTGGTGCATCTCAACAGGGAGCACTCCAGGCTGTAGGTGGAGCCAGAGGAGCTGGATTGATTTTAATGACCTGCTTCCTGTAGTTCTACTGGAACCCCAGTAAGCACACGTACGTCGGCACGACGTATGCAATTGATCGCTTCGTCTGCAATTGAATGTGGGTCATAAAGAAGAATAATGAAGCATCGTTTATTGAGCGTCTGGACGTCTTATTATGATCGCAATCTATACATCGCAGCGACGTATTAACTATGTCGGAACGATGTATTAAAAGTGCTATTTTCTATAATAATCTGAACTTGTGTAAATTATCTTTGAGTAGCCATATGTCTTCACATAGTAGACAATGGCAAAATAAATCAGAATGTTTTTTTGGTGAAGTGTCCCTTTGAATCATTTTTAATCATGTTAATGAGGAGTAGGCCTATGTAATAATTTATATTTATATTCACATACAGTAGCCTATTGGCGCTTGGACATTTAGCAACGGAGGATTTAATCACGGGCTTACTTCGTTTTGGAATAAAGGTCACTGAAGAGGAGCGAAGTAAATTCAAAGGTAAATTACGTGCATTTTTAATCTGTGTTTGTGGTGTTAATATTCAAAGTTGGAAGTTAACTTTACCGTTAGCACTAGCCAAGTTCATACTCTGTCAACATTAGCTAGCTACACTCGACATTGATGATTGCCATTATTAACGTTAACAGGTTAGTTAGTTAAAACATTAGCAGTATTATGTCCCATATTGCCATTCTACATGTTACGACATGGTACTTAGCTACAGTTGACCATCGAGATAGCTAGCTAACATTAACGTTAGCTATAAAACTACTGCGTCAGAGGAGAAAAAAGCGTTTTTGCCGCCAAAAAGTCTTTTCTTCTGACTTACATTAACGCTAGCTATAAAACGTTAGCTGGACTGCGTCAGAGGAGAACGATAAAAAGCGTCTTTGCCGCCTAAAAGTCTTTTGTTCTTAAATATATGTTAATGGTAAAGCAAAGCCATTTGGGCGGAATGTGACTATCGGTAGCCAGTGAGGGTTTGAAATGATGATTTATTCTTTATTTTGTCGTCAAACTGTCTTAGAACATTTTCGTAAAACCATGTAATGTTAACGTTAATTAACCTACAAAGACTAACGTCGAGTTACAACACCAGTCACGTTAACGTTAACTGACAGAACCGACCAACGGTTAAATAGTAAGTAAACTTAGTCCATTAAACACACAACTGGTTGGATCCTTTACACTTTCTAACATGTTTTAATGTTTAACTACATTCTCCTGATAATACTTACAGACTTTTGCTTAAGTAACATTTACACTGCAGGACTTTTACTGTAACAGTATTGTTACAGTATGGTTAATTTGCCATACATTTTAAGACTATTGTTTTATTGTAAGAGTCCATGCAGGGTTTGTCTACATGTTGTATTTCCCTATATTTGTGTTGGAGTTCATATTAAATTACTAAAGGCTCTCTTTGAAATTTAATTTTAAAATCCTATGATAATGTTGTGACATGTTTCCTGTTTGTTGTTTGTGCTGTGTTGCAGAATGAATATCTGCCGAAGATTTGAAGATGGCTTTTAAGATCCTAGTACCCACAGTGCTTAGACTGACTCAAAGGAAATCTCCCCTTGCAGATCTGGCTTTGGAGGAAAGAGAGGCTGCCCTCACCGAACATGTCCCTGGTAAGTGACTCACTGATCAGCCGTGGTCACCCCTAGTGTTGTGTAGCCATTTAAGCTTAATTTCTTTTCTATTTGTCTTCAGACAAGATAAGGCCTAATCAACCAAAATACACTGTACATTCACCTAATACACTTTCTTTTATTTTTTTACTTATTTTTCAGGGATTGATTTCAGAGCTGCAATCCTGCTGTTGCCGATCCTGTTCAGGGAGAAAAATGACATTCTCATCATACTTGGAGAGGTGTGTAATTTGCGTATACTTATTTTTTGTTTACATTACTTCACGCAGAGACTGGGAGAATTATATGCATCCCTTGGATGTCTTATTTCATAATACAATGTTTCTAGCTGTCAATACTGGGCCTTGGTGTGGAAATGGGGGAACGCAAAGCTAAATATGGAAAAAAAAAATGCATGCACAGTAAGAAAGATCTCTGATTTCACAAAAAATGTTGTAGTCTTTTGATAGGCCATTAAATGATGGTTAAGGTTTTTACTTACCGGAGACGTTTTTGTGGGTGTGTATATAAATATATATATATTTTTTTTTTTTTTTGAACAGTTGTTTTTTATGAATGTTTGTGGTAGATTTCTGCAATTTAACTGAGTGAATACTACTTTATGATCTCTTGCAGGATCAGCCTGGTTGTAGCGCTATCCTATTGCATGCAGAGGGAGTTTGAAAGACAACCGTTTATCCCGCCCCTCGGATTGAGCCCTGTCAATGGAGAGTTCCCAGACCCAACATCTGGATGTGGTCTGGCCAAGCCTCCAGGAAGAGCGCCGAGTCTAAAAGCCACCATGGGCTTAGTGGATAACGGTGGTACTGCACCCCATGGCCCAGAAAGACTTTTCACATAGACTTTGCATGGCGAAAGAAACGTCTATATTTCAGCGGATAATTTGTTTCGGGGTATATCAACTTACCAGCCCGAACACTGAAAGGGTCCTTGGTTAAAACGTTACGTTTTTAACATTTTTAACATTCACTAGAAGCGAATCCAGAATTATTAAATTTTTTAAATATATATATTCCACTAAATTAAACCAGTCTCTTATTCACTTGCTGTGCAGAAACCATTCTATACTATATTTACCTCTATAGAAAACTGAGAAGACTAGATAAAACTAAATAAATGGTATGATAATAATTCAAATCCAACGATTTTATTACAGCAGCAGTAATGAGGAACCCGGTCCTCCAGGCGCCGACGGAAGCGGAGGCCGAGAAGGCCATCAAAGAGTTTCTCCGGCTGGCACCTAATCGCCACCACCGCCGGCCAAGATAATTCTTTATTTTAATGTTTAATGTTTTAATATTTGTTAATGTTTTTTATGTTTATTGATTAATTATATAGTTCAAAATAAATGTTTGTTCAGCAAAAAGTGAGAAGTTTACTGGTCTTGTTTATACCAGTGATCCTACAGAGTGATGTTTTCGACTAATTGGGTTAATAATTGTTTGTCATCTTCTAGACCAGTGGTTCCCAACCTGGGGTCCGGGGACCCCTAAGGGGGGCGGCAAAGATCACAGGGGGGGCGCAAGTCTTTATCTGGTTTGAGATTGAGGTAAAAAAAAATATGTGCACATGTTTAACAAATTATGATAATACACTAGAATATATAATGTATACAAAAGTCGGTATAAAAACTATATATTTTTGTTCTTGCTTAAAATTGTAGGCAGGCTACTTAGTAGGCCAAACCTCCAGGACCTCTTGACCTGGGACCTGCTGTCATCAGGTCAGCATTTTTCCTGCCGCCACGGCATCACTATTTTATGAATAAAACATGGCAGAGAAACGTAAAAGTGCTGATAACTCCTCTGTATCAAAAAAGAAAGTAAGGCTGTATCTCGAGAGTTACCTCAACTTCGGTTTCGGGGGGGGGGGGGGGGCCCAGCTTTTCTTAGACATAAGTAGGGGGGGCACCAAGGAAAAAAGGTTGGGAACCACTGGTCTAGACTATGATTTCTACAGATTAGACTGGTATTATTGGACTGTAGCTATAGTTTATTATAAAGTAGTAGTAGTTATAGCAGTAAAATGTTAATTAGGCCCCCTATCTAAAATCTTCTCGGTGTACTAAGGTAAGTAATTTGTAATTTATTTTATCAACATTTAAAGAGTAAAGGTATGTTAGGATAACATATACGGTATGTAGCGCCTGACATCTGCAGACGGTATAAATAATATCTGGTGGATGTAGAGCCTGACATCTGTACTACGTATAACAGGAAGATGACCACATCTGTAAGATGTATAGCAGATGTTAGAACGACGTATATAAGCCTACATCTCTACGATGTATGGCATATGTTAGAATGATGTATATATGTATACGTCGCGGAGAGAGCGGCTATATGTCGCTGAAACGTAGCGCGACGTCGCGGGGACGTCATGCCAGTGAGCAAACTACCAAAATACTACGTATCCCCGATGCATTTTGATTACATCGCCAATACGTCGCCGCGACGTATGTGTGCTTACTGGGACATAGGGTCAGTTTCAGCAGATATGACAGAAAGGTAGTTTTAGAAGTCTTACCTACTGCATCTTTAATATTAATATTTACAGTCTATGCTTTGGATTCCTACTCTGTTGTGATTTTAGACATGGCGAAAAAAAGGCCTGTCATGTGCAGAAATCTGTGTGCACATATCACAGGGAAGTGTGTGTGTGTGTGTGTGTGTGTGTGTGTGTGGGGGGGGGGGGGGGGCAAGAGGATTTTCTGCAAGAAATGTGAGGAGATGAAAATGGCTCAAACTTGATGTGACCATAGACTGTATGGACCATTGACTGTAACAGTCTGTTATGTATATTTATTTCAGGGTACTTTATTTTATATGTAACGTTACGTTACATATTTATTTCCCTATTTGCACGTTCAATTTTCAAATGTTGTATTTTAAAACGAAAATCCAACAACCATTCGTTTTGTTTTTGTTTTTTAATACCTGTTTAAGAAATTAAAATTAAAATGACCAAAAGATACACTGACCGTATTTCTATCGAGGAAACCAAACTTTTTAGTGTCCTTGGTTTTTCCATGCCTCGTAAACGTGATCCGGCATCGTACACGTGACGGCGGACCGACCAACGGGAACGGCGGATTGAAAGCACGGTCTAGTGCTGCGTTCTCAGACTGTGGGAAAGAAGACAATTCTGACTTTTCTAAAGTAACATTACGGTTCACTCCGACTCTCATGCGGAAAAAAAACAACCATTCAAGTTTTTCCTGGACCGTCTCCAAATCTTCTCTAAGCCTTCTGCTTCTGTAATCATTGTCATAAAAGAAAAAGGAAAAGATATCTGCACAAATACACGAAATATAGGCACATTTCTTTAAATAAAACGGAATGGTTTACACAGAATGAATGGTTTTCATCATATTCCATCCTAAAACATATATAGCCTACAGGCTACTATTACATGTATGTATTGTATTTGCATTCATTGACTAAAATGACAACGTCAGTAACTGCTCTGGAAGTGTGGACGCTATCAACAGGTGAGCACTCGGTTGTTTTATAAAACCGCTGCGCCCTGAATGCAGCATGTCAGTGAGCTCAGTGAGCGGGGCATGCGCAGTGAGTCAAACTGTTATGAAACAAAGTAGTGCCTGAATCAGAAAGCAGGTATAAAGAAGAGGGGTTTCTCTGGCACACGGCGGCACCTCTCTCGTACATTAACACGGAGGAAAGAAATGCGTCTTTCTTCAGGCTTGACATAAATATCGTCTCCGGGGGAGCCAGTACACGGTAAGACGGGGCTGTTTTGGGCAGTTTTGAGGGGCGTTTGGCTTTAGGTGAAACCGGCGTAAACAGCGCCCCCACCTAACGTTACATAAAGAGTATTCTAGTGACCCCGTTTTGATCTAGCTAACGTTTCCTCGCTTGAACTTCTAGTAGCATATATATATATATATACGTCGAGACATGTTCAGCAGCTCTTTATTTGTATCGTTATTTAGAAGTTTATATCAGGCGGTGGATGCAATTAGCTGCTCCCCATTCAGAATAAACGCTGCGTGACCTAATTTCCACTTGCATAAGTCATTATAGCATCGCTGGGACTTAAACACACACACACACACACACACACACACACACACACACTGCCTTCTTTTTTTTTAAACCCTTGTGTTGTCTTCTCTTCGACCATGAACATTGTTGTCCATCCATTGAATTTTGGATTTTCTGGTGCTTTTTTTTCAGCATTTTTGACACTATTTAAAACGTTTTTGTCACTCTTTTTCAACGTCTTGTTTTAAATTAAAGGTCAATGAACCTAATGTATATGACATTATACCATATCTTTGAGTTAAAAAGGCAGAAATGATGAATTATTTTGACTACTAGTTAAGATCAGAGGATGTTGAGTGGATCACAGACTGGTATATGTCAAAGTTTGGTCAGGAGACAGTTTTTTAAATGTTATAAACATTGAATAAAACCCCCAAAATTCAATGAATGTAATCATTAAATGTACCTGTGCAAAGAACGTTGTGCGTTGTATGGGTTCCATGCAAAATATTCCTTGATTTGCTATTAAGATAGATAAATGCCTTCTCTTTTTTGGGGGAAGTTGTAAATTATAGAGTGTGGTCTAGACCTACTCCATCCATAAAGTGTCCTGAGAGAACTCCTGTTATGATATAATATATGATATAGTGCGATCCTAGCTTCAACCAACTCAGTGATTCTTCTTTACCCCGTCGTCACTCTCTTCTCTCAGAACCTAAATGGCCCCAAATTCCATCCACTGGTTCCGAAAGGGCCTCCGTCTCCATGACAACCCGGCACTTCTGCAGGCGGTCAGAGGGGCAGGCACAGTGCGCTGTGTTTACTTCCTGGACCCTTGGTTCGCGGGCTCGTCCAACGTCGGGGTCAACAGGTGGAGGTAAGAGGATTTTTGATGTCTTTTGGCGTTGGCAGTCATAATGAAAGTTTTGACAGAGTCTTGCCATCATACGCGGGGGATAATGTCAGTAAATTTGAGTAAAATACAGACTTTGCTTATCCCGTGCGAATGCGTCTCACAAAACGCAGACGTGGATAATTTCTAAAGCACGTGAGGTCCCCTGGTTCTACTAGTCCCGTGGGAATATGGCCTAAGAGGAAAGGACCAAAAACAAAAACGTATGTATTTATATACTAGTAGGGGGCAGGTCCAAATGAAAGACAGTCAATACCGAGACAGAAAAAAAAAAGAATCCTCTTTAGGACCACTCACTTACCTGTTTATAATGTATGTGATGACAGAGACAGTATATCTTCTGCTTTTGTAATAATCAAAAAGCAAGTGCAGAATAACACAGGATAGGATCAAATCAGGCCGTCCCAGAGGAGCTGTGATTTATACATTATGAGCTGGCTCTGCTGAGAGGAGGACCAGGGAACAACAGCACGACTACAGAGCTGCAGTGCCTCAACACACGCCACACGGTGTCAGCATTTCTCTGCTTCTGAAGCGTTAATGTGTTGGATCTGAGGCTTATGGAAGGGAGACTTTTGCTCCGTGTCTGTCTCTAACATTTGGAGTCAGAATTTGGACAAAGGTAATCCATCATTCAGACTTGTTAAAGGGCATCTACCGTTTTTTTTTTTTTAACCTATTTTCCTATGTTTTTGTGTCGTAAGTGACTGATGGGAACACCAATCTTTGATATTGGTCCAGTATTAAGAGAGATCGCTGCTCAGATTGATATTCTAAGTGTCTGACAACATTATGGGAAGGATCCCTACAGAGATAGACCTTTTTAAAACCTCTTTAAGACCGCTCTGAAGTCGCTAGCCCTAAACCCACCAGACTTCATTTCAAAAAACAGTACTTTTAAGCGTGTATAGAGCCAACATATCTTCACATGTAAATCTGTAAACTATGTGTTTATTTCAATCAAAACTAAAGTTGCGATGGTTGGAAAAGTGGAAAGACAACCCAAAACGGGTTTTCATAGTTTTATTTTGTTTCTGTCCACTTTGAATGAAGTGTGTTTTACGATGCTAAAATTACTGTTTATTTACATGGAGTCTGGTGGGTTTAGTGAATGCAACTTCGCGGTTGTTTTTATGTTTAAAAAAAGGATCTTACTCTTTAACAGAAGTCGGAAATCCTTTCCATAATGTTGTCAGACACTTAGAATATTAATCTGAGTCTGTCAGTGGTAAAACGAGCACTTTTGTGAAGGTAAATGCAAGCTGGACAATTGCCCTATTAACTTATTAAAAGAAAAGCACGTATTGCTGGCAGTTCATATCTATGTTCTCATCCCTGCAGAAGAATATAGAGCAGGTTTGATGGTGTCTCATGTTATAATTCAAGATTCAATATTTCTTTCATTGTCATTCAGCAAAGTAAGTATTACGAGCATGACTCCTTTTTAAAAACACAGATACAAAAACAGGGTAATAAATAGAGCTCTATGAAAATATTTAAAAACAGAATAAATCATTTCCAGCAGAATATTTGTCCGTACGACTATTGTCGTTGTAAATATATAAATAGTATTACACATTTGCATAGTACAGCACAGTTTAGTGGTAATGCTCCATGACATGTTTTGTCTGTTACACAGTGACTATTGAAATTTTTTTTTAATTTTTTAAATCGCATATCGAATCGTAATCGCAGTATCTGGCAGAAAAATGGCATTTCGATTCCCTACATATGTGCGCCCGCTCTACCAACTGAGCCAACCAACTGAGCCACATATCACTTAAATTGTATTGCTGCAAAATGAGATTGTCAAGCAGAAAAAATGACCAACACATATGTAATAATACATACTCGGTATCTGTGTATCCATACAGTATTGCTACGGAAAATATCACGATACTATGCTATATCGTCCTTCCCCCCCACCCCTACTAGTTTACGACTTTGTCCTGGATGGACCTGCTCAGCTGGCTTCACAGCCACAGCGTGCCCTTATGTTTTAGCCTCTCTGCTCACATAAGCCCCGTCCCGAGGTCAGGTCAGCAGGTATACTTAGGACTTGCATGAATAGGTTCCAGCAGGAGTCCAGATGGGGTCTTAGTAGGTTATTAGAAGAGATGTACATGCGGCAGGGATACATGTTGTGTAAATAGGCTTTGTGTGTGTGTTGTAAGATAAAGATCGGGCCAGTCTTTTGAGAGACTGCATGTGAGTCTGTTGAGATTCTCTCTAGGGCTTGCACGACACGAGGGAAATATGCCATATGCGATAACGTTGTCGAATATCGCAATAACGATATTACTTGCGATAAAAGTATGCTCGGTTCTGCATTTCTGCTGCTCTTAGTATTCTGCTAAAATACAACAAATCGCTTGTTGAATTTAAAACGAATGAAAAAAAAATCATTTCCAACATTCTTCTATCGAACAAATTGAACATTGAATGAAATATAAAAGGCACCGCTTATAGAAAGAATGACAGTTACGTTACAGTTTTCGGCTTTCAACTCACACAAAATCTCTATCGCAATATGCCGCAGCCTTTTGTGATGTGTTTATCGCGCAAGTTGATACCGCGATTGCGATTTAAAAAATTAAAAAATATATGTGTATATATATTGTGCAGCTCTACTAGGGGCCAGGGGTCCTCACCAAACACTTTATTCCTGCATTCTTCTGAATTTTTATGCAAGAATTTATGTTGCAAATGTCTTTATCTGTGTAAAGGAAATAATGATTCTCCTGTATTGTTCAAAACTTACTGCATATTCAAAATATCACACGTTTCGGGATGTTTTTTTTAGGAATCATGTACATCTACCGTGTAACGAACTGAACTGAACCGGACTGCCTAGTGGAAACACGACTTGCTTAAAGCGTCACATCTGCGCTGCAGGGGAGGAGAGTCAATACCACTCAAATATTCATTGCTCGCTGGCCCGTTTGTTCTCTGACCTGCCATTTGTTCACCCCCGGCAGAGCAACAGTCCGTGTTGAAGTCTTTGACCTGCTGATATCAAGCTGATGGTTACATTACAAAATGCATTAAACAGATCGGCGGGCAGCAGGTAAACACATTAGTCACGCGCATGCCTGTCCCCCCAATGTCCACAGATTTTCCAACCTAATTTGTTCGTCAGCGGTGAAGCAAATCTTTTATTTTATTATTTGTCATTGGGTCTTTATGTTGAAAACGGGACTTTGTGAAGCTAACTGCTAGCATGTCAGCTGGTGTTCTGTCGGATGGCTCCTCAGGCATGCATCATCACCAACAGGATGCAGAATTGGAAACTTTGGTAGCGCTCTTTTTGATAGTAGAGCTGCAAAGGTTGAAGGTGCCGTAGGTAGGGTTGCGAAGATCCATGTCCAGGATCTCAGCCAAAAAATTTTAACATCGACAACTTCCCAGTCCCTGCCCCCACAAGGGAGAATGAACGCGTGTGCACGAGCAGTGATTGACACGCAGTTCAGTTCAGTTCAGTTCAATTTTATTTATATAGCACGTTTAAAAACAACCATAGTTGACCAAAGTGCTTAACAAAGTTCAAAATCAAAGAGATAATATACACAAACAATACACAGTATACAATACAAAATAACCAACAGCACAACAACAAGGTCAAGATATCAAAGCTCAACTTGATTTGAAAGCCAAAGCATAGTAATGGGTCTTCAGCAAGGACTTGAATGTTTCAATGGTCTGAGGTGTTCTTACATTAATAGGTAGACCATTCCAGAGGTTTGGAGCAGCCACTGCAAAGGCTCGGTCACCTTTATTTTTTAACCTGGATCTGGGCACATCGAGGAGCATCTGATTGGACGACCTCAGTGCTCTGACAGGTGTGTGGACATGTAAAAGCTCTGATAAATAAGAAGGCGACAACCCATTTAAGATCTTAAAAACAATTAATACAATTTTAAATTTGATCCTGAAACAAACAGGAAGCCAGTGGAGCGTTGCCAAAACCGGTGTGATATGGTGGCACTTTTTTGTCCCAGTTAAAAGTCGAGCTGCTGCGTTCTGGACTAACTGTAACCGACGAAGGGATGACTGATCCAATCCAACATACAAAGAGTTACAGTAATCTAAACGGGACGTAATAAATGCATGTATGACTCTTTCAAAGTCTTTGCGTAGCAGGTAAGGCTTAACCTTAGCCAATAGTCTCAGCTGAAAGAAACTGGTTTTAACAACAGAGCTTATCTGTTTATCAAATTTAAAAGCACTGTCAAAAATCACACCCAGATTCTTGGTAAAAGGTTGAATATGGGAACCTAACGTACCAAGAGCATCAACACAGGCACTAAAATGTTCAGCGCGACCAAACACAACAATTTCAGTCTTATTATCATTGAGACAGAGAAAATTCTGATCCAACCAAATTTTGATATCACTCAAGCAGTTCAACAAAGGCTGGACAGTGTCCTTGTCATTGTTTTTTACAGGCAAATAGATCTGTACATCGTCTGCAAAACAGTGGAAAGAAATGTTATGTTTTTTTAAAATGGACCCTAAGGGCAGCATGTACAGAGAAAAGAGCATGGGTCCCAAAATGGAACCTTGGGGGACCCCACAAGAAAGAGGGGCAGCAGACGAAGAGCAATTCCCAAGGTGTACAGCAAAACTCCTATCTGCCAAGTAAGACTCAAACCATTTTAGGGCTATGCCTGTAATGCCAACACTTTGTTTGAGTCGGGATAAGAGGATAGAGTGGTTGACAGTGTCAAAGGCAGCAGTCAAATCTAAGAGCACTAAAACTGCGGAGTTTCCTGAGTCAACCGCTAAGAGAAGGTCGTTATAGACTCTTAGAAGGGCAGTTTCAGTACTGTGGCGGGGCTTAAAACCAGACTGGAACTTTTCATAAATACTAAAATCATCTAAAAATGATTGTAGTTGATTAAAAACAACCTTCTCCAAGATTTTAGATAAGAAGGGAAGTTTAGAAATAGGTCTAAAATTAGACAAAACTGAAGGATCCAGATTTTTCTTTTTTAAAAGTGGTTGCACGACAGCATGTTTAAAAGCAGCTGGAACACACCCTGAGCTGAGAGATGTGTTAACCAAGGATAAAATACTGGACCCAACAGTGTTAAAGACATCTTTGAGTAAGCGGGCAGGGATACTGTCCAGCAGGCAGTTTGCAGGACGAAGCTGCTTAACTACGTCCGAGAGAACGTGTAATGTAACTGGCTCAAACTGCTGGAAGACAGCTGGGCATAAAGAAGGAACAGAGGGGTCACTGGTAAAAGCAGGGGATAAAAAACTCAGGCTAACAATTTTATCTATGAAGTGTTTCAGGAAGTTTTCACACAACAATGTGGATGGCACAGCACGGTCAGTTTCACAAGGGTTAACAAGAGAGTTGAACACTTTAAAGAGAACCTGAGGCCTCTGGGTGTTACTAGCAACCAGGTGAGATAAAAAATGAGTTTTAGCAGATTTTATTGCTCCCTGGTATTTATGTAAGGCGTCCTTTAAAATGTGAAACGACACTTGAAGTTTGTCCTTCTTCCACTTTCTCTCAGCAGTTCTGCAGGTACGTCTGAGAGAGCGGGTATAGTCATTTAGCCAAGGTTCTGCAAGCGCTTTAGTGCGTTTCTCCCTCCGTGGAGCAACAGAGTCGAGTATCTTGGTACAAGTAGAGTCAAAAAGGTTGGTGAGTTCCTCCACATTAAGATTACAATCTTCAATACTGTACAGCACTGAGTCTTTAAAGGCAGCAGAAAACTGTGAGGCAGTTAGAGGGTTAATTGCACGCACACTGCGTGCGGGAGCAACAGTTGAAGTGTCCGAGCAGGGGACAACTATAGTAAATACAACGGGCAGATGATCCGACATACAAGTGTCACATATTTCATCAATGGCAACATCTAAGCCATATGACAGTATGAGATCCAAAGTATGTCCTTTTTCATGTGTCGGGCCAGAGACAGACTGCGTAAGATTAAAAGAGTCAATAAGATTAAGAAAATCCTTAGACATAGGTCTGGATTCGCAGCACACATGTATATTAAAATCACCAACGATTAAAAAGCGATCATATTTTAACGCAATCCCAGCCACAAAGTCAGCAAAGTCCTGAATAAAATCCTTGTTGAACTTTGGAGGTCGATACACCACCGCACATAATACAGTCACTGGAAGATTCACCTCAAACAGCTGCAGCTCAAAGCTAGAGCAGCTGTCAAACGGAATCTCCGTCAGTTAGACACCCCCCCTGGCCCTGATTGGTGCATCTGAACAGAGCGGTGGATTTTTTAGTTCTACTTCTGCTGGAGAAGCCGCTGCAGGCCGTAGGGATGCAGCAACTCCCGGCCCCCGCTGCTGTACTGTGCATGTGTGGGGGGCACACGCACCGAGATATCCCCATTTCTAAACAGATGGAAGTCTGCACAGCATGAGTTTTTTTTTTTTTATTGGACTCACAGGTGGGACAGGAGGGTTGAGGTGGTTTAACCTCCTCACGGCAATTTGAAATGATTCAGTAGCGATGATTCATATTCATTGTGCATTGTGCAAAAAAATATGGCATTTAGCTTGGCGGGTGTGTGCTGGTCATGTTGGTTTCTCATCTTAGAAGAAAAGTAAGCATCGGATTTCACATTTTCAATTGAATGTGGCAGGAAATTGCTGAATGGGTCCCACTTATCTGGGGCTAAGGCAGTGACGTGGCAAACGCACTGCTTTCAGACTCCCATGGCGACAATGACCCTTTTAATTTTGGGAAGCTAAAAAGATGCATTAAAGGGTTACAAGAACATGCACGGAGGTTAAATTAGGACCAATCTAACGGAATCGAGGCCACTGATCTCTACACACACACGTTTTTTATGTCCCTCGGCTATGCACACCAAGAAAATCGTATTTTAAAATTCCTTTTGAAAGTCGACAACAGAGGCTCAGACACTAAAAGTTGCTCCGACACGTGCAGGTCTGGCCCTCATCCAATTAGGGGTGTTATTTTGTTTAACTTAAACTGGGACTGAAAATAACTGGTAGGTCTGTTGTGCTGACATTAAAATGCTCCAGGGACCATCCCATCTCATGAATGGAGTCATGATAGATGGATCACAATCTATCAAGGAGATCTGCATCCCAGGATATCATGGAACATGCTTCTTTGCCATGGCTGTTGATATGTCTTCATTTGTACTGTATGTGTAATTGTTGTCCAACCCCGTGTGTAGTTTTCTTTTTACTTCTTCTTTTTGAGCGGAGCTGCTCGGGAACACAAATACATTTCAGTGTAAACTGACAATGAAGTCGTATCGTATTGTATATAACACACATGGCAGTGCCAGGTAGAGCAAGCTAAAATCAATAAAAGTCAAGGTAATCAATTGTTTCTCCATCTAGAGGAGCATGTGAGAGTAGCCTGTGCGAGAGATGTGGGTAAGTGTGTCAGCGCATGGAACATGTGAGCGGTTATGTGATCGTGACCTACTTAAGGGGAGGCTTCCTCGTTACGCAGCGGATACACGCTGAGAATGCAGGCAAAGGTAAAACACCAGACATGTACAGAACATCTGGTCCCAAAGAAAACAAGTCAACATTCATGTGCGGAACTACGCGAGGCCTGAGGGTTACAGGTGTCTCTGCAAGCACCAAGGTTACCAACTGTCCTTTTTGAAGAAATGGCATGCTTTCTGCCAGCAGCAGAGGAAGAGTAAAGCTAGATTTACATTGCTACGTTTTGGTTTTTTTGCTACTTTTACACCTCTCATTCCCCCTGCTCTGGCGTGTCCCCCTCTCATTCCCCCTGCTCTGGCGTTTCCTCCTCTCATTCCCCCTGCTCTGGCGTTTCCTCCTCTCATTCCCCCTGCTCTGGCGTTTCCCCCTCTCATTCCCGCTGCTCTGGCGTTTCCCCCTCTCATTCCCTCTGCTCTGGCGTTTCCCCCGCTCAATCCCCCCGCTCTGGCGTTTCCCCCCTGTCATTCCCCCCGCTCTGGCGTTTCCCCCCTGTCATTCCCCCTGCTCTGGCGTTTCCCCCTCTCATTCCCGCTGCTCTGGCGTTTCCCCCTCTCATTCCCTCTGCTCTGGCGTTTCCCCCCTGTCATTCCCCCCGCTCTGGCGTTTCCCCCTCTCATTCCCGCTGCTCTGGCGTTTCCCCCGCTCAATCCCTCTGCTCTGGCGTTTCCCCCTCTCATTCCCCCCGCTCTGGCGTTTCCCCCCTGTCATTCCCCCCGCTCTGGTGTTTCCCCCCTGTCATTCCCCCTGCTCTGGCGTTTCCCCCTCTCATTCCCCCCACTCTGGCGTTTCCCCCCTCTCATTCCCCCTGCTCTGGCATTCCCCCCTCTCAATAGCAGTTATTGCCCGATTGCACTGAGGGGGCAAGGGATGTGTGTATGTTTTTACGTGTGTATGATTTCTTAAGGGAGTTAAAGCAAAAACACATACAGAGCAAAGTCATTCGTAATTTGACTCTCAAGGGTTTTCCAACACAGCAGTGTAAAACCAAATTAGCTTTTTCATAAAGGTTTCCTGCTTTTCATTCACACCCAACGGTTCAGTTATGGTTCTCTCTTTACTCCTGCTGAGAGAGAATACATGTGAGCATGTCCTCCTTTGTGTGTGTGTGTGTGTATGTGTTGTGGTGTAGTCCATGCTGTGTGTGTGTGTGTTCTACCAAATGTAGGCCAGAGCAGTTATTAAAGGGCGGATGTACGACCAGGCAGCCAACAAAACGCAAATAGGGAAGCAGCCGGAAGCACCCCCACTGATAGTGGCTAGCTGATAATGTGTCACCCAGAATGATTAGTTGAGCATCTCTGATTTTTATTTCAATGCTTTTTGTCCACTAAGATAGAAGCAGGGCAGCCCAAATGCAGGATGAAAACCTGCCCATCGCTTTTGCTTTAAATGCTGTACAGTTTCCATGATGTTTGTGCTGCATTTTGTATAGGTCCCTGAGCTGTAACAACACAGCGGTGTAAAGTCACTAAATTCTGCTCACGTGCTTTACTGTGTACAACAGATACGGTTGCGTACATCTCACACGTGTACTACTTCGTACCAAGCTCCATTTTTGTGTTATGGTTCCAACCCTGATCCTTGAGGGGTTGTCTTTTATCCTTCTGTACGCTTTGAGGATGGAACGGCAATAAAACCGGATTTGATCACTTGGTTTCAATCTGTGGAAACCATGGTAATCAGGTCTATGGTAATTAAATAACCAACCAGTGTGTGCGGCTGATATAACTGTACTTAAGTCAGAGTCACACACACACACACACACACACACACACACAGGTTTGTGGCACTAACTTTGTGGGGACCCATCATTGACATAATGCATTCCCTAGCCCCTTACCCTAACCTTAACCATCCCAACTAAATGCCTAACCTTAACCCTTACCCTCACCCTAACCATAACCTAATTCTAACCCTAATCCTAAAACCAAGTCTTAACCCTCAAACAGACCTTTAACCTTGTGGGGTCCAGGATTTTGGCCCCACAAAGCTGTCGGGACCCCACAAGTATACTGGACTCCCAGTTTTTGGACCCCACGAACACACACACACACACACACACACTCAAATCACAATCACATATCGCGATATTTTTGACCATATACATTGATGGCGATATTGCGTCGATATTGTAGGGTTGACTATTGGAGCTTTCACAAAATATGAACACAAGAGTTTTGATAAATAATCATCAGTAATGTGGATATAATGACTATGTGAATAAAGGCAAATAATAGAACCGCTAGAACAGTCTGGTAAGTTGAGAAAAATGACATCACTCTAGTGTAACGCAGCCTGTAAAACCAATGTTGTGTCACGGCATCGATGCCGAATCGTCCACATCTGCATCGTGGTGCATCGATGCGGTCATTCATTTCAGCACCCCTTCACAGGCAGGACCAAGAAGTTTGGGACGATGTATCAAAAGTCACCAAAAAAAAACCCCGTAGATCAGTAATACATATGTTGTTCTTCACCCCCCCTCTCTGTCTTCCCCCTTCAGGTTTCTCCTTCAGTGCTTAGAGGATCTGGACGCTAACCTCCGGAAGCTCAACTCTCGCCTTTTTGTCATCCGGGGCCAACCGGCCAACGTGTTCCCGCGGCTCTTTAAGGTCAGCGTCGGCACCCAGCTCTGATAATCCCATTTCAACAGGCCTCATTATCTCAAATCCAAAGAGTTGCTGCTTCCTCTCCAGTCCTCTTCTCCCAGTTACAAAACCAATTGAGCTTGGATATGAAATTGTACAATTGTACAAGGTTCCCTGTGAACCTGCTGCATTACCAAAAGTATTGTTTACATGAAGAACTGACCCTAAAAGCAGTTACATCTCAGTTACATTTAAACCCAGCCCTTGTCTTTAATACATCATTGCACATTGAATATTGACTGACAGCATTTGGGACGTTTTGGTGTGCAAACTGTCTCTCTCTCTCTGTGTGTCTCAGGAGTGGAAGATCTCTCGGCTGACCTTTGAGTATGACTCCGAGCCTTTTGGGAAGGAGAGAGACGCTGCCATCAAGAAGCTGGCCATGGAGGCGGGGGTGGAGGTCAACGTCAAAACATCGCACACCCTCTACGACCTGGACAAGTGAGCAAAATATACAAACGTACAGGATGTTGGACAGTTTTAGCGAGCACATTGTAGGACTGGGACCATATGCTTGGGCGACCGATTGGATTTGTATTACGATTTTCATTTATTGCGATTCTAGAAGTCGCAACAAATTGCATTTATTCGATTTGGAATTTGAGCAGGCTCTGTCTCCACCCGTCCCCAGGATCATAGAGCTGAATGGCGGGCAGCCTCCTCTCACCTACAAGCGTTTCCAGACTCTGATCAGTCGGCTGGATCCTCCCGAGATGCCCGTGGAGACGCTGTCGGACGCCCTGATGGGCGGCTGCGTCACCCCCGTCTCTGAGGACCACGGAGACAAGTATGGGGTCCCGTCCCTGGAGGAGCTGGGTGAGAAAACAAGTTTATCAGTGTTTTAAGCCCCTGACGTCTCCTTCCAGGCAGCGCTGCTTCAGTGTTAAATCTCAGCAGAGCTTTTGGCTAAATAAATGAAGTCAAATTAGAAATACTAGAATGGAATTTAAACTAGAATGAATGCGTTACGGGACACCACAAATCTGGCCAACTCTAGAAAGGGAAAAGAAAAAAAAAAAAGAATAATACTTAAAAAAACCAATCCCTTCCATGATTAACACGCTTGTAAGTTCACTATGGGATTGAGCAGCTTCTTTAAGTGTCCATCCAGATGTCTGGTTTCCATTCCCAGAAGGTTAAAAGGCTTCCACTAAGCCTGTTTGGAAACTCCGTATCAAAGCCGGAAGGTGATCTTATCCGATTTGTTTCCCAGGCTTCGACACCGAGGGCCTGCCGACGGCCGTGTGGCCCGGAGGAGAGACCGAGGCTTTGACTAGGATAGAGCGCCATCTGGAGAGAAAAGTAAGTACTGCCCCGCCTGTTTTTAGCCCCCCCATGCATGGTTGAAAGTTCCAACGTTTTACACACTTCTAGAAATCATTACACAATTTCATTTTGGACATTTATTTGCTATTTCGTTCATATATTACGCTACTTTTGGGAACCCAAGACTTCTGTAAACTCATTTCAAGCACCGAAACAATTAAGTATAGATATGTTTTCACAACAGGTTTGAGAAATCTTTCCGCTTTAGAGCCAAATTGTCTCCTTACACTTTGCTCTGGAACAAATTTGGGCATCACTATATATGCTAGGGAGCTATCTAAAAATGCCATTAGAAATGCCATTGTTTTGTTTTTTTTCATAACTGCCCTGTATCTACCATCTCTCACCCATCCATCCCTTTCCTCCATCCCTCTCTGTCGTCTTCCAGGCATGGGTGGCTAATTTTGAGCGTCCCAGAATGAACGCCAATTCGCTGCTGGCCAGCCCGACCGGCCTCAGCCCGTACCTGCGCTTCGGCTGCCTCTCCTGCCGCCTCTTCTACTTCAAGCTCACGGACCTCTACCGCAAGGTCCGCTTACAACTCCGCCAGGGCTTCCTCGCCTTCCTGTGTGTTTGGTCCACTAAAAGTGCTCGTTTTGCCACTGACAGACACGGATTATTATACTAAGTGTCTGACAACATTATGGAAAGGATCCCTACAGAGATAGACCTTTAAAACCTCTTCTGTTTAACCAGAAACAGCTCTGAGGTCGCTAGCGCTAAACCCACCAGACTCCATTTAAAAAAGACATACTTTTAGCGTGTATAAAGCCAATGCATTTTCACACGTAAATTAGTAAACTATGTGTTTATTTCAACCAAATTTGAAAGTTGTAATGGTTGGAAAAGTGAAAAGACTAATCCAAAACGGCTTTTCATAGTTTTATTTTGTTTCCGTCGACTTTGAATGAAGTGTGTTTTACGATGCTAAAATCACTGTTTATTTACATGGAGTCTGGTGGGTTTAGCGAACCCCAATTTCGCAGATGTTTTTATGTTTAAAAAAAGGATCTTACTCTTTAACAGAAAGGTCGACCTCCGTAGAAATCCTTTCCATAATGTTGTCAGACACTTAGAATATTAATCTGAGCCTGTCAGCGGTAAAACGAGCACTTTTGTGAAGGTAAATACAAGCTGGACTATTGTCCTGTTAACTTACATTGTAGCTTGTTTCTGCCGACTGCAGCGATCTCTCTTAATACTGGACCAATGTCAAAGATTGTTGTTCCCATCACTCACTTAAGACACAAAAACATAGGAACATAGGGTTGAAAAAAACGGTAGTTACCCTTTAACCCTGTATCTTTTTAACCTAATATTCTCTATTCTCTCCGTGTTTATTTCGATCCAGGTGAAAAAAAACAGCTCCCCTCCACTCTCCCTGTATGGCCAGTTACTGTGGCGGGAGTTCTTCTACACCACGGCGACCAACAACCCGCGCTTCGACAAAATGGAGGGGAACCCCATCTGCGTCCGCATCCCCTGGGACAAAAACCCCGAAGCGCTGGCCAAGTGGGCCGAGGCTAAGACCGGTTTCCCCTGGATAGACGCCATCATGACGCAGCTGAGGCAGGAGGGCTGGATCCACCACCTGGCCAGGCACGCGGTGGCCTGCTTCCTCACCCGGGGGGACCTGTGGATCAGCTGGGAGGAAGGGATGAAGGTGAGGGGGACGCAGGGACGTTGAAATACAGGATCAGCAGAGAATATAAGCACGATTCCTTCATTTCTGATAGCTGATGTCTTTGTGTGGCAGGTCTTCGAGGAGTTGCTTCTGGATGCAGACTGGAGCGTGAACGCAGGCAGCTGGATGTGGCTGTCCTGCAGTTCCTTCTTCCAGCAGTTCTTCCACTGCTACTGCCCCGTGGGCTTCGGCAGACGCACCGACCCCAACGGGGACTTCATTAGGTGGGGGGGCCTTTTCTTGGAATCGCAATAGACATCCCTTCTTTTCCTCTCCTCTTTCTGTTTTTGCCTTGTCGACCCATTTTCTTTTCTATGAAAACTTCATCACTTTAGTTTTTTGGATTCAGCCATGTCTTTTCTTAAACTATTTCAGGGGGAACTCAGGGAAATCAAAAGGCCTTGTATGTATCCGTTAGGTAGAGGACTATTTAGCATTCCCCAAATGGGGGTGAGGAAAGGCCTGCACTGAGCAATTTCCCACAGTCCCCCACCTCTTCCTCTGTCCTGCCTCTCCTGTCCCCGCCTCCTCGGACTCGGTAAGCTCGGACCAGGTGCAGTAGGTAGGTGGCCTCTCTTTGTCACTCGGGAGCTAATCCACGACGGCCCAGAGGAAGGAAAACCAAACTTTTAGCAGGTTGGAATGGTACTGGGAGATGTGGCCTCCTCTATGTCGTTTTAGTCAGCGTTTTATTGGCTTCATGTCTCAGAGAATCGCCCTTTTTGTTTTCTGCTGTGTGGCTGCTACGCAACGCACCACACCACCATACAGTAAACGTTGTTCGCCGCTAACTGAACCTAGGGGTTAATAACATGTGTGTACCGACTCGACCGTTCTCTGGGTTATGTTTTCATGCTAATCCGATGTGTCTCTAGCTTGAAACAGTGTCTCCCTGTGCTTCCAGACGATACTTACCTGTCCTCCGAGGCTTCCCCGCTAAGTACATCTACGACCCGTGGAACGCTCCGGAGTCCGTCCAGGCGGCCGCCAAGTGCGTGATCGGCGTCCACTACCCGAAGCCCATGGTTCACCATGCGGAGGCGAGCCGGTTGAACATCGAGAGGATGAAGCAGATCTACCAGCAGCTCAGCCGATACAGGGGACTGGGTAAGAGAGCGACGCATTAACACAAACTGCTGTGGCGCCCATTCAGGGTTTCCGCGGGGGTCTTAAAAAGTCTAAAATCGTAGGCCTTAAAAAGTCTTAAATTGTGGTCTAGGTCTTAAATAATTTTCAACAGGTCTTAATTTCCCTTCTTCTAAAATCACATCGAAATGCTCTCGACAGCACTTGACAACGTTATTTTTTAATTCCGTGGTGTTGTAGTTCTTTCTGTGACTAGTCCAAATATAATTCCCCGTATTCCGACTACAAATGAGACCAACATGCAACTTATTTTGCCGCCAATCTAGACACCATGGAGGCATACAGTCAAGGGAGAAGCCCATAGAGAGTCCATGAAAGCATCGGAACAAAATATTTCAGCAACGTTTTGATGGATTGGAAATACTTCGCCATGTGGCAAGGGAATTCATATGAAGTAACATTTGAGATTTCTCTTGGCACAGCTACCAGAAGACTTCCAACTTTTCAGACAGGTTGCTCACGTCACATCTACGTCTTCAAGCTCAGTTGGAGGCTGCTCAGTAACGCTAAACAATTACCGACTCGTGCCCTCTTTTGTACGCTGAGGAATTCAAAGTCCTTTCCTCTCAAGATAGGGAAAAATAAACGTGTTTGCGTCTTTTCAGGCCTGCTGGCATCGGTGCCATCCAGCAACGGGAACGGGACCGGAGGAATGATGGCCTACTCTCCTGGAGAGCAGCCGCCAGGGACCAACAACAACAACAACAACTCGCATTGTAAGTCCTTGGGTTTTGTGAAAGGCGCTATATAAATATAAGTTGTTATTATTAAGTCAGTTTTCTAATAATAATAAAGATGTGCAGTGCACTTTTCTTGCCGTTATGGTTGTAATAATGGTGTGGCGAATCTACCTATGACAATCAGTCATATGTTTTCGTCTGTAATTCTTTCTTTTTTTTGAAGTGCCCGGAGTGTCGGGGAGCTCGGTTGCCACGGGTAACGGCAGCGGGAGCATCCTGCTCAACTTTCACAATAAAGAAGACACGGGGCCGAGCAGCGGCCAACAGCGACTGCAACCGCACCTACACCAGCAACAGCAACAGCTTGGTAGGGCGTCCCCTTTTGTCTTTTGTTTCTATCACCAACATTTTTGAGTTGTTGGGCGGATATGGTTACATGCTGAGGATATGACGCTGAACCTCGTCACATGAGCCCCCTCACAAACCAGAGTCCAAAGTGTGTGTGTGTTTGATGTGTGCGTTGCAGGATACAACTCGGTGCCCGACGCCAGCCAGACTGTCCCCGGCGGCCCCCCCTACCACGAGTTTGCTGTGCCTCAACACCCAGGTGAGAGAGAGAGAAGCGGGTGCCCTGCTGAAGCATTTGAGAGAAATGTTTAGAGTGTGTGTGTGTGTGTGTGAATACTGCCCACAAGAGGGCGAGACTGTTCTTCCCCATTACACTTACATTGGCGCCCGGTACAATAGGGGAATCCCCTTCAAAATCCTGGTGTGTGTCAACCCACAATGTCATCACTCCCCTCGTGTGTGTGTGTGTGTGTGTGTGTGTGTGTGTGTGTGTGTGTGTGTGTGTGTGTGTGTGTGTGTGTGTGACAAACTGCACTTTAAAATGTGACTGTCTTTCTTTTGAGTGGTACCTTTTTTATATTCAGTTCAATGTTCAGTTTGTTCAATAAAAGAATGCCAGAAACGATGTACTGCTAACGATCCCGTTTCTCTTCCATCCAGGACTCCTGCTACACGGCCGAGGCGGCATCACAGGGAAGCGGGAGCGCGAGTCAGAACGGGACGGCTCGGGGGAGAAAGAGCCGACGGCCTGCTCCAGGCACAAGATGCAGAGGCAGAACGCACAGGTCAGGCTACGGCTCAGTGGAACACCCTATGGGTCCTATCTTGCACCCGGCGCAGCGCAGCGCAACGCCCGACGCAAGTGTCTGTCGGTTTCTCAATTGAGTACAGAAAATGTATTATTACATATTATTATTATTATTATTATTATTGTTATAATATATATTATATCATTATGGAATTACAGGCACAAATATAGGTAGGTAGCTGCCGTGTGCTAATCCGGGGAGCAAATGGAATCAAATAGCCGTTTTTCCGGAGAGTTGACGCAGGTGAATAGGTCTGTCTGTGTGTGTGAATAACGCATGTCAACCCACAATGTCATCACTCCCCTCCCGTGTGTGTGTAAACACAATTCAGGCAAAGGTGTTTTCCAGCCACTCATGCGTGTCGCCCCTTTATCATCCATCATAATAAATTATAAATGGGATTGTTACAGGTACATTTTGAAATCTACGTACGTCTATCCCCTAAAATGGGCCGTAAAAGTGAGAGTGATGACAACCGGCTTTTGACAAGGCAATCGCACAACAAACGGAGACTGCTGGGGAGGGTGTGTTTATGTTCCTCTGCTCCCACCCCAAAGTCAATATTTTTGTCATTGTCACAGTCTGTAGGCAGCAGAGAGTCTCCTATGTAAATGTCAGCCTGCCGCAAAGTTGCCACGCTCACAATAAAAAATACAAAACAGATGTTTGGGTGCAGGACACTAGCTATGCAAATTCGGAAACTATGAAAGGAATAGTGCGGGGAGTCGTATCCTTTCAGCTGCTGGGGAAAAAATATATACCTTTCTGCAGAATTTGAAAAAATGAGGTGTGCACTGTTTTCTCTCTGTAAAGTACTCTTCTGCTCTATTTATTTAAGCTTAATTTCAGCAACCTGTGTGTGTGTGTGTGTGTGTGTGTGTGTGTGTGTGTGTGTGTGCTCTTCGCTTCTCTCCCCTTGCAGACGACGTAGAGCAGGGGTTGATGGGACGGAGAGTCGCCGTGCCGCCGGCAGAGAGAGAGAGTGCGGGAGCCCCAATGTTTCCCAGCGGTCCTCCCAACACACGCGGACGTTACCTGCCTCAAGCTGCTCTCTGTCTACGCAAATGGTGCAAATGCCATTGATGACACTGATGATTAACATCATGGACTCCATTGACCTCTGACCTCGGGCAGACAGGTGTGGCGACCTCAGAGGAATGTGCAAAGAGACAAAATGCCTCAAACGTACAGTTCGACGAGTGCTCATATTATGCTTTTGGGCTTTTCCCCTTTCCTTTAGTGTGTTTTATATCTTTTTTTTTTTGTGCACGTTATAGGTTTACAAAGTGAAAAAGCCCAAAGTCCCCCCCAAAGGGACTTACCATCTCCAACAGAAAACACTGACTGGCTTCTGACTGGCTAGTAGTCCTTACCTAGGTACTGTCAGGGCACGCCCTCATACTCTGCTTCTGACTGGCTAGTACCTACTTAGGTACTGAGCATGTGCGACTCCCAACAAAGATGTTACAGCAGTGAGAGGTCTCAGGGTTTCCCGCAGCACTTTGCAGTTAAGGTGGCCACCTTAACAACACATGCATGCCGCCTTAACTAAGTCTTCAAAAACAGCTGTTGGTTTTGGAGAGTGTGTCACGGAGGAAATGGGAGCAATGCCAGTAAAACTGTTATAGCACCCCCCCCCCCGGTTAGATGGCAACCCTACCACCTTAACTAACAAATTTTCTGCAGGAAACCCTGCACTCTGTAGCTAAAACAGAGAGCTCAACACACAGGGTGAAAAGAGGAGCTGCAGCAATGTGCAGTATGACAATAATATGGTGTTTTCTGAAAATTAAACCACATAAAGCTATTCTGGTACAACCTCTAAATACAATTATGAACCTGGAAATGAGCATAATATGAGCACTTTAAAAAAAACAAAATTGATTGTCTTAAAACTGCAACCAGTACACACGGTGTGAACTCTGAAGCAGCTATAAATGTTAGTATTGGAATATTGAATTATTATTTTTTTAAAGCTGCAAATACAACTCCATTAACCCTTGTGTTTCCTTCCCGTCGACCACGAAAAAAAACTCTGTTGTTGACCCTTCTCAACATTTTTGTTGCTCTTTTCACAGTCCTTATTTGAACGTTTTGGACTCTCTTTTTATTTTATTTTTTATTTTTTTACAACATTGAAAAAGCTTTACAGACATTCAGTCAGGGTTTTTTTTTTTTTTCAACGTTATTGTCACTTTTTCTAGTGTTTTCCGCCGGTGTCCAGTTTTGACCGAGGCCAACATGAGGGTTGATCACCTTGTCTGCTCTGGCGTACACTGTAAATGTGCTTTCACTACGCACGTCCTAATGTGCTACATCCCATAATACTCACCGGGAAAAGAGCATCGCCTTCACACATGCTCAGTCTCAGTTTTTTGGTCACAAATGTAAACTTTCCATTTGAAAAAAACCTGTTTATACGTGATATTTAATGTGTCTGTTTCTCGTGTTGTCGAGATGAAATACTTGTAAATATGCTAATTAGTTTTTTAACAAAATGGTTGTTGTTGTGTTTTTTTTTTTCCCAGAAGAATGTGGGTATCCCCAAAAATGAAGGATGGTGTTTTTGGTCCATCTTTAAATGTTATATAAATGGTAACTTTGGTATTTTCCGAGCTGGAGCCTATTTGTCCCTGTTTTTGTGTCCAAGTGAGTGTTTCCCATGTACAGGTCGTCTCTGTTGTTTGATAATGATTTGTATAGAATGATTATATTGTTGAACTGACAGCTGTTGACCATCAAAGCCTGGTTGCCCAGTCGCAGTCTGGCCTTATTTTTTTAACGTGCACATGGAAGGAGTGTTGCGTTTGCGTTCAGCTGCAACAGTACATTATCAAGACAAACTGTGAGTAGATCAACGGCTACAGTACGTAAACTTTCAAAAATGTGAAATGTAGAAATAAAGTTTCTCATAATAAAGGCAGTGTGTGTTCTGGCAATTTATGGTCGATGCAAACGCGCACATTTATGATGAATTGCTAGGTTCCAGCACGAGCGTTAACTTTTTACGCTGGCGCAATCACTCGAATGCTGACGTGAGTGCACACTAAAAACATAGGGGGAGAGAGGGAGGGAGGGGGAGATGAGAGTATTGTATTATTTCTGTATTATAATTCTGTATGTTCTCAAGAGCATTTCCACCTTGTTAGTTTTTTTTTGTTTAGTTTGACGAAGGCTCAAACATCTGTGTACATCTCTTTCTCCGTCTGTCCTCGTGTTGTCAAAGGGTTTTTCTCGTGCTTGACCAAGTTCATGGCAGGGAATAAAAAATTGTTACAACGTGACGCCTTCTCATTTTGTCTTCTGTAGCGTCGACGCAGTGATTTAACCGTTTTCTTTTTAAGAATGTGTCTTTATTGTCAGTTATGCAATCATCCCATCCCATACATTTGATTTTAAACGTTAACTCCGCCCAGTGATGTTGATTGGTTTTCAATTTAGTGAGTCCCAGGGAAACTGAGTGGGTCCCAGGCAGTCCTTAAAGGGATGGTTCGGAGTAATTTCACCCTAGGGTCCTTTGCACCATGACCTCGAGCCAAACACCCCCCCCCCCCAGAAGCTTTTTTTTCCCTTGGTCTAACATTGGGTGAGTTGGCGCTATCAGCAATAATGGAACCAAAGGTGTATGTAATAATGCCCAGAATGGTACCAAACTGAGAACGTGTTCGTATACTTTAGGTTTGGGGGGAGGGCGCATCATGAAACACCGTGTGTTTTCATGCAGTCGCAAGTAAAATTTTAAATGTCAAACGTTTTTGCATTACCCTATTCAAAATGTCCTCACTACTGTAGATTTGTGGTTTTTGTAGCATTGGAGAAATTGAGCAAGGTTAGTTTGTTGTCCAGGATCTAATGTGGTTGGGGGTGGGGGTGAATGTGTGTGTTGGACATCAAGATCTATTATGTTGGCATAGCACACTAACTGTGTCCTGTCATGCCATGTCCCCAATTATTCAATAGATTGCTGTATTAAATGTCCTCCACATTTTAGGCTGGTGATCAACAGTCTGCTCAGGTAATTATTGATGAATCAGACATGATTGGACTCCGTCAGTCTACCCCCCCCCCACAAAGAGCCGGGACACCAGTGTGATACACTCCACATCTACGAGCCTGTCCTCAAGCCTAACATTATCCCTGATGAGTCTGGAATCAGCTGTGGTTAGACCACGTACCCAGCATTCTCTATCTGGCACATACATAGCCCGCTCTAGATCAGCATCTTGCCCCTCCCCCTCATGCTGCTCCTGTAATCATTTCACAAGTGAGTGCATCGTTTACTTCTCTCCCTCCTAAATATACACTTTGTTGACACTGTTTGACGTCTGAAGTGGAACCTTACTTTTTCGTCATAACTCAAAAAACTCCATCAATGTCGTTCCATTGGAAGAAGAAGAAGAGGATTCTCTTCGTGAAATGAGTACAAGTTTCGGAGAATGGCGATTAGACGACCCTAAGGACGACAGCTACAAGCCACCAAGTGACACCTCCCCATCCAGCCCGTCAGGCTCAGGCTCAAATGTTTTCGAACTTGCTGCCCTTGTGGAATGCCCATGGAAGAGAGGAAGTTGACCAAAAATGGTAGCCAATTAAAAATACGCTGGACCTGCCTGTACGGAGAGAAGGGGTTACGGCAATCCTGCCCGGACGAGAGGAAGATGGGCCGAAACAATATACTCACCTCTGCCACCATACTATTCACCGGAGCCACCTATACCGATATAAGAGACTGGGCATTTCTTCTAAACCTCCAAATCCCTGGCAAAACTCAGTTCTACGCTGTACAATCTATCTCCTCCCAGTCATCAACCATGCTCACCAAAATCAGCAGGGCGTACACAGATGGGAGGAAGCCTTCACAATAGTTTTGTTTCCTTTCACTCAACATTTTGTTTTTAATATCTATGACAAAAGTTATGCTAGTTCAACAGAAGTAGTGCTGCACTTTCCCACTCAAAGCCATTTAGATCTACACTGAAAAGAGGCTCTTGTAAATATCATTTCAAAGTACGTTATCACCTGTTTTTGGCTACTTGTATGGGGTTGCATTGCACCTACACATGGTCCCTGGAAGTCTTTCATGCAGCAATGCAATATGATGTAATGCTGGCCAGAACCCAACTTGCGGTCATGGACCACAACGCCAATGTTGGCAAGGAACAGGCCAAAACAAAGGAAGGTAAAGACCTACACCTTCTTCTAACCCTCTCTGCCATTCTAAAGTGAAAGTTGAAAGTGAAGTTGAGTGATTTTGATGAAAGATGAGCAAGGGCTCTCTGCATGTTCTGCAGTGTTAGTTTAGTTTGCTGTCATGTTACTCGGCCCCGTATTTGTGAATGCAAATATCTGAAGTTCTGTCACAAAACTAAGTTGTTGCGTATGATGTACCCATGTCTCTCTATTTCTCAAGCACACACACACACACACACACGCATGCACACATACACATACACATACACACACACACACACACACACACACACGCATGCACACCCCACGAATATAGTTAAACAAGAACGCACACACACACACACACCCATGTTAAAACGCCCAACTTTACAGCAGAAATAAACGTGTACTGCCGGTTTTGGTCTCTTTAGCTAAGTTGCCCCTTTATGACAACTATGAAGGGTGAGAATTTGTTTTAAAACTCACCCTTTGAAGTTATATTCAGACTTAAAGTTCTGCATAATTACAGGGTGTTCTGCTTTGAGTGACAGGTGGGCTTCCCTCTCCTTGATTTCATCTTGCCCACCAAGGAGAACCCAGAAATGAGTAGGGGGAAATGTAGTCTTGCATGTCCAGACCTTCCTCCACAGCGCTCTTTAAACCGATCACAATCATCTTGTGCGGGGCTAAGCGCCGAACGGAGCCGCTGTAAAAATAGCCTCGGGAAGGAACTTGTTTTAGTGGAACATGTGTATGTGAATTTAACAATACAACACAAAGAAAGTGGAAGGTAACGGACATCTGAAAAAAATATGACATCCGGCAGAATTTCTGGCAGTGCACTATATATTATGATTATGGCCTTGGTCCAGGTTGATCAAATATATATATATATATATATATATATATATATATATATATATATATATATATATATATATATATATATATACATACATAACCCTTTAACATTTAAACTGAGGCCCAGTCGAAATGTCCTCACTACATTGGTTGACAAACTGAAAACTGACAAAGATAGCAATATAAACACAATCACACACACACACACACACACACACACACACACACGTGGTGTGAATGATTTGTGTATGTGTGTACACACACATACACAAATCATTCACACTACCCACACTAAAAGGTGAGCTTAACCATAACAGACTTTGTGAGTCAACAGATGCAAAGCGTGTAGAAACCTGGTCCGGCGAGGCTACAGGTTTAAGGCAGGTTAATTTTAGAAGCAAAAGTTCCCTTGTCAGTTGCATCAGACGTGTTTCTTTCATCTTTTTCATCGAGCCTGTTTTCAAGCATTTAGTCATTTGCGTGGCACCAACGCAACAATTCTTTGGAGAACTGGCACAGGCTCGTACAAAAGCGTTGATGCAACACCAATAAACACCGTAGCTCTTCCTTGTAGAATAAAATGATAATTCAATCTTGAGTCATGCCCTGTTGATACTGGATGGGCTCTATTAAAGTAGCATCCCTGCAGAAACTGACACCGATGGAGTAAACCGAAACTGAATGATTAAGAAAAAAAGAAAAGGATGCAGTGTGATGCAAGGGGAGTGTGGCAATGTGTGGGGGGTGCGTGGCTGGTTATACAGTTCTGTGGAGGCTCCACGCAGAGCTTTTCGCTGTAGACCTACGTAAGTGGCCCGATGTTTATACTTGTGTGTGCGTCGGCATGTGTGTGTGTGTTTGGGGGGGGGGGTGTGGTAGAGCGAGGGAGAAGTGAGAGAGTGATGGTGAGAGAAACAAAGTGTCTCCCCTGTTCTTTCTGACCACGGTGTGAAATCTGGAGCAGGAGAAGTTAACCCTCTCCTTGATTTCATGTTGTTGATGGAGAAGGAGAACCAGGAACGTGTAGTTCCATTTTTCGAGAGGTGCACGTCAGGCTACGGCGTAGCGTCTGGCGTAGGGTCTGGCGTAGGGTCTGGCGTAGGGTTCGGCGTAGACGCAGAGGGTCTGCGGGGGTACCCTGTCGATTCAACGCAGAAGCATAAAACGGCCTTCAGTGGATGAGCTAGAAAGCATGGACTTTAATAAATTGGAGGTCTAGGACACATTATGTGTATGTAACTCAACATACTTGATTTTGCAATGGCATTCATACAAAACTGCAACCAAACTTGCAGTCATTTTTGCATTGTTGTCAAAATAAATACATTCAATAAGAGTTTCCAGTGAGAGTGAACTGTTTCTTCATTTTTTTTTCAGATAACGAAACGTATAACAACATGCTAATGTTTTAAATTGCAGTACACTACAGTATTTTGTGGGAAATTGGCCGTTTTTCAGAGGTGGACTCATTTCGTAACATATCGGAGGACGCACTTTGGAGGACGTGCCATCTGCAGCAATCGTGTGTGTGCATCGACAAATTAGATGGTAACATGAATCTTATTTTTCTCCTCAGTAACGTCACTTTATTCATATTTATAGTTTGCATGAGCAAATATACACCCAACTTTTGTATTCATGAAAACAGCAAAATTTCAAAGTGGCTTGTTTGCTGCATATTTTTCCATGTAGCTCTCTTGGGTCTGACCCAACAAAAATTGCACCATCCCCCCCCCCCCCCCCCCACCACATGATGCACCACACCTGACCCTACCCTGACCCTAGTTCTTTATTTTCTATGGTACAAGTCTGCTCCCGCGACTGATATTGAGACAACCCTCAATCTACCTGCAAGTCCTCGCCTGATACTGCCTGGTATACATTTTATTGATAGACCTTATATATTAGATCAACCACTGTTCTTTAGTTTACAGATGTTACGCAAGTGAGATGAAATCTGATGTTGCTGTTACGTGAAGTTTCCGGTGGAACAGGGCAAATCATGATGCATCACGCCAAACTTTTTGACAGGACTTGTTGCTGTGTTTGCATCAGCCTTCAGTACCAACAAGAGGCTAACTCTGGAATTCATTCAGAGGCAAGACTCCATTTTCCTTGTTGTTATTATGGATTTGGACAATTGCAATTCTTGAAACCTGATAACCACTAATCATTACTTTTCAAACTTAAATATATATTATGGATTTTTTTTTTAACATAAAGATGGTATTAGTTACTATGTACAATACTTACTGGTATTGACACAGACATTAACTCAAGCAGGCAGTCCTGTAATAAGAAATCATAATAGTCAATTTTACACATATAAAATAGTTCCAAGATCTAGAAAAGTCTGCCTGTATTTTGTCTTTTCTTCTTATTTTTGTGAATGCGGGACGTTTATGGGCGTCAGCAAAGAGCCTCTAGGCCCCACGTTGGTGTGTAACCCCCAGCCAATAACAGCATGCAGTTTGTGCAGCTTTTTAAACTCAGAAGCTATTTCCACTTCTTTAAAACAGTCTATGCCTTAGCAGTATGCTAGCTTTGCTGTGATTTCAATCTCCAAGGTAACGTTAGAGCTTCCTGCTGTGCCATATAGTTCTGATAACAAGAAAAATGGTTAGTTTTAGGTATTAGGTAACTGATTGTCCAAGTGTGACCGTTAAACAGACGGCACACCCTTACCCACACTGTATTGCTGGAAGTAACTGAATGTGCCAAAATGTATGACCTAGGTAGAACAGGAATCTAAATACATGTGACAAGCAGCGACAAGCTGATTTTTGACCAATATGTGACTGCATTCGGTATCTTTCAATCATCTTACAATTTGACATACAGTGCGGTGGTAGTCTCAGCTCCTCGAGGCATGTTGAGGCAGGTTTGATAAGGACTTGTGATTTTGTAGTATTTCCATTCTGTCCGCCTCCACAGACTGTAGGAACTAAGATCACAGATGATGAAAGAAGAGACAGCTGACTTGCATCACGCATAATCATTATTCATTCATCGTTTCAGTCTGTGGTTATGACCACATTATGACCAAAGCAAGAAAGTTGCATTAAAGTGTGGTTGACAAATTTCAGAATGCATTCCTACTCGTCGATAGACAGCAATATTTATTACTTGTTACTGTGATTAATGGAAGTAAACTTCCAGGATAAACCTGAATTCTGCTCTCTGTGTGATGCCATTCTCAAGTTTTCTTTTGCAGGGTGCAAATGTTCCACCAAAACCAGTTCCTTCCTGAGTATATTTAGCAGAGCCACCGTCGCTGCGTCTGGAGCTTACCGCCGCCCAAGACCGTTGGGATTGGTTTAAAGAAATGCAAACAACCCAGAGAGTTTTTTTCTCCTATCCTAAAATGTATGGGTGATGTAGCCAGACCATTACTCCATAGATAGAGCTAGAATGATAGAGCTGGCAATGCGAGACTACTATTACCGCTACTAAATTGAAGGCCTTCTGGATAAGACAATTTACACTTACATGTATATACACACATTGTATGGCAACTGTGTAAAAAAAATTTGAGGCCAGTTTAGAAGTTGTTGCTGTCGGAAATAAATTGCACTTTATTTCTGTTCTGTTTCCTATTATCTGTGTACAGAGTTGGAGTTTATTTAAGTGTATTGCACCTTATTTTTACATGGTTTGTGATATGGTCCCAGCCCTAGTCACATGACCAATTAATATGTCCAAATGTTTGCCTTAAGAGCCCATAGAAAATGTGAAATTGTATTTGGATACACAATTTGTTGAAAATAAAGACAAGTGAAATCAATAATGAATGTGATGTGTTTTGTTTAGCATAATTACATGGTGTTGTTCTATCCTATCCAATATTTCCTATATTTCTAAGCAGATTTTCTATGCTGTATTCTGATCAAATCCTCTGGGCCCCCCCTGACTGACTATTGGTCCTCGCTGTGCAACCCCTTTTAAAAAATCCTGGAATCGTCCCTGCTTGAGTCACATGATCTTAAGATTATAGCAAGATTATTATTTATTATATATATATATATATATATATATATATATATATATATATATATATACATATTTACTTGCTTCGCTGCTTTAGAGTCCACTCCCGAGCCACGCCTACCGTTTACAGACAGACAGACAGACAGACAGACAGTGAGACGGTCAACTCAACTCAACTGTGTTTTATTGTCATTTCAACCATATACACGAAACAACGTTTCACCGTGGCTCAAGTGGTGTTACACATTTAAAATATATAAAAACAACATACGAAACAGGCTACATTTAGTGCACACACATGATATGCTCCGTAAAGTTCAGCTAACACATACTAGCGTTAGCGCTTGGTGGGCTGTAAACACTGAGTATAAACACAACCGTAAATTTGCGTGGAATGTAGAATGGTCGGCATTTAACAGTCACAAACTCCACCAGCAGTTAGCAGTTAGTTGGATACGAGCACCAGTCCGTGTTAACACAGCCCACCTCCACTAGTCTTACCCGGCGACAGAGCAGCCGGCCTGGTAGCTGGATAGTCCACAACAACAAAAACCCAGCACACTCTGAACTCGCGTTGGGAGTTTCGTTGAAGTTGGATGTAGTCCAGTTTGTTGTCTAATGAGCGGACACTTGCAAGCAGGGTGGCCGGCTAGCGTTAGCTTTCCACTGAGGTCGAACCGCTGTCGAGGTCCCTTTCCCCAGAATCCTACTGACTGCAGTGATCACCTGACTCTTCGTCCAGTGCCATCAGAGGGGTCAAACTTTTCATTTATCCTGTGAAATATTTCAGCATCTACGACATGGATTGTCATTCAAGGTTCCCCTATACATGTATGCCCTCATGAAGTTGGTGATTCCCAGACTTTTTATCCTGCGTAACTTTATTTATGGATTCATAATTATGGAATGATTGTACAAAAACACTGTAGTTCAAAATACTTTCAGCCAGGAAACGCTACTTCGTTCCTCGGGTGTGTTTTAACCACGCTTATACAAACTTATATTGTGAAATATGATCTCTCCTCCCTAAATTGACGAATTTAACAGCTGTATTCACCTTAATAACCCATTGATAACCCTATGAATTAAAGGTATCTAACAATCCCTGAATGCCAGGTGAGTCATGTAATTGTGCCTCGGTTTCTAGTTAACACTTGTTAGTGTTGTAGTGTTGCCAAAGTATTGCTTCCTGCTTTCCGTGTGTGTGTGAGTGAGTGTGTGTGTGTGTGTGTGTGTGTGTGTGTAAGGAATCCCTGTATACGCCCATGAAATAGATGCAAGAACCCGACCACACAAACCACAACAGTAGTAGTAGGAATATACTTTCCATGCTGTGTGTCATCAACTTTTGTTCCTGCTTCCTCCTGTCATACTCCCTCCACACCTGTTTGCTTTTAATTATGCAAAAGCGACAAAGCATCCAAGGTCTTCCCCAGGGATATCCAAATACAACATAACAATACAACAACAACCAAATGACGACAGCCCGCCTGGATGAAATGCCAAAGCATTGCCAGACCCTCCTCCACAGCGCTGCGGAGGAGGGTCAGGGACAGATGTGAGGGATAGAATGTCAGGCTTTATCCTGGAAATGTACTTCTGGTAGCCCAAATTACATCTGCAAACGTTCGTTGTCTGACTTTCATGCAGATTTCATGTCCACTCGGAGACCTGCAATTGACACTGGTGTTCTTATTAACCACATAACCACAATCATTTTGTCTATCATCTAACGGTGTTAAGGAAAGCAGAGCGCCCAAAAAGGACAGTATGTCAGTGCATACAGACTTCGACGAAAGCCGAACAAAAAAACAGCAAAAAAAGCTCATCAAACGTCCGGAGAACCTTCCTCCTCTCTCATACGACCCATGGGAGCGTTTCATAAGTTAGCGCCATTTTTATGACAAAACCAGAGATTGTAACAGTCGCAGTTTTAAACACGTGATGAACATTGTGAAACAGTGGCAGTTTGGTTGTGTTTAGGCTAGTGCTGTCAAACGATTCAAATATTTAACCGTGATTAATCGCATTAATGTCATAGTGAACTCACAATTAATCGCACATTTTTATCTGTTGTAAATGTCCCTTGATTTCTTTTTGTCCCATTATTTTTTCTTATTTTAATGCTCTTATCAACATGGAAAAGTGGATCGGCTTGATTTGTGCTTTTGTCGCCGGCGGAGAATTGGCCATCAGCTGTGTGCTTGGCCACCAAGTGGTATTTCAGACTGGACGTGCTGCGATGATAGCTCAGTTCACAATGACAAAACACACAGATCACTTTGGTCTTGTCAATGGAACCATTTGGCAAGTTTTTAAAAGTAAACTTTCCTAAACTGTGGTGTTGTAGTTTTTCTAACGTTACTAGTTTTTGCAAGAGCATGTGAAAAAAACAAAGTTTGCTGGGCCAAAAAGAACGTTTATCTCACGCTAAAAAAATGTTAAAATGGGTTTGCGTTAATGTCGTTAATAACGCGTTTAACTGACAGCACTAGTTTAGGCACCAACTCTACTCAGTTAAGTTCAGAAAACTGGTCATGGTTTGGGACGCTACTACGCTACTTACATGACTTCGTAAAAGTTGCGTGAAAAACCTTGCTCTTTGCTTTTATTTTTAAAACGGGCCTCAAACCCCAGTCTTCTGGGTGAAAGTCCTGTGTTTGTTTGACATACCCCCCCCCCCCCTCCCCCCATTGTGAACTTGAAACCACGAGGCTCCAAATACTACATTTATAGCTTACTAGCAAGGGAGCAAGCTAGACAAAACCGGTACAGTATTGTTATCAGATGGTGTAGGAGGCAGACTGGTTGCTACACGCCTCCTCCGTGGGTGTCTGGGTAGGATTCCCCAAGCCAATTCAGAGAAAACTTGGACTTGAGTCACGGTAGTAATTATAGGATCCCCTGGTACGCCTCAATGACAGGAGAACTCCCTCTCACTTTTCCCTGTGGGTGTTGTGGTTGCCTGTTATCAGCCCATCAGGAGAACACCAGGATGACGTTGACGAGTTGTTCAATTGATACCGTGTAGTTTTTGTTTATTTTGTATTTATTTCAAAAAGGAACATGTATTAAGCTATCATAAAGCTCTGTGTACTGTATCAGGTCCTGCACTAAGGTTATTGCAGGGTTGAGTTTTAAGTCGAAAACATAAAAATGCTGCAGATTCTGACAACTAATTTAGGAAAAAGGGTTGATGTTTAAAAAGTAGGACCTCACAATTGAACACTCAAAGACAGTTGAATGACTTTCAAAACCCCCCTGGTTATTACTACACTGAATGGATTACGATTTAAAGCCCTGGAGTCTAAAAGTGAATACAGCCAGTGGGCCCACTGCAAAAACAATACTTTTAAGTCCAAATTAAAAAGCTCCATGTGTTTGCTCTGGTAGCTGGTTGTGTGTGTATAGGTGTGTGTTCATGCTTCAATAGCTGAAAAATGTAGCAGTCAAAACACACATTCGCAGTGAAGGAGTTTAAAGAGGAATATCAATTTGAGATGACAATATATTTTTGGCTACAGTCCATGTGTGGATGCCTCCGGTGTTTTCCCTCGATGTGAATGCAAATGCTCTGTCGTCACCACGGGAGCATAAATACAACAAAGGGTGCCCGGAGAAAAGGTAGACACTCACAGACCTGAGAGTAAGAGGATACCAGAGTTTATTCAAGATAACACGAGCACAGTTCCCCGTTTCACTGCAGTAGTTTCAAGGAATTTGCTTCTGCTCTTAAGCCTCAGCATGGACATCACAACAATCATGGTGAGTACTGTCAATGATCTGGAGGGGCTAAATGGATTAGGAGATGGATAGGGCTGACTTAATACGTTTTAAAGTTATTCATTTCTGTGCTTTAATGTTGATGCATTTGCCATGCAGTGTCACACTGTTAGGCGGTATACCTCCTGCTTCCAAAGAGAGGTCAGATAGATAGGGTTTTGTCTGAGACTTTTAGAAATGACAATCCAAGAAAAATTTAATATTTGGTACTTGATAGTGAGGACAGAGGAAAACGCAAAGACAGAAATCGGACATGCAACTAAGGCCACGTACCAAGGAGCACGATCTCTGCAATTTAGTGATGGTGAATTACAGACGCTGATAACGTGACTAATATCTGTGTGTGTACATATTTGTGTTTCTAGGTTTTTCTGGGACTGGTGTGGACAGTGTGCAGCATCCCCGTCTGTAGGCCTGACTGTGAACTTTCTAACCAATCTTCCCTGCTAGAATACCAACACGTGTCGGACCTCAAAAGCACTTCGGTTGCACCCTGGGAAATAAGGTGAGTTTTGAATGAAGTGCTAAAACAAGTATTAAAGCTGAAATCTATAGCTTTCCAAATCCCTGTATTAACCCCTGTGCATCACCGGGGACCTTTTGGGTTTTTACATTTTTTTATTTTTTGAAAACAGAATTTTTTTTTTATCAGACGGGCCCATACAGCATAAAATCAAGCATGGAAATATGTAAACAAACTGGCACATATGTAGTTAGTAGTAGGTAGTTTTGATCAGGACTGAACTGTGAAAGTGGAAAAATAATATTAGACTAATATAAAATGTCAAGAGGGAGTTATTTAATTGATGCACAATGGTTAACTTTGTTTGCCACTCTGCTTCCATTTATTCATGGACATTTCTTTTCATTTTTTCAGCGAGAACAGGGTTCTGGACAGAGAGCCCGAGAACATCCTGTATGCTGAGTGCAAAAAAGGCACTGAAAATGACAGCATCGTCAAGCCTATCTACATCCAGATCAAAGTCTACGAGAAGATACGCCACGGCACTAACTTAACCTGGTGCAAGTGTCCCTTCAATCTGGCTGTCGGATGTACATTGCTCAAGAAGCCACAATGACATCAGGACAAGTCATAGCCCACGATGTAGTTGCAGTAGCTGTGTTTGTTGTAGCAAAAGTAGCTGACATAGTAGTTGTAATATTATTAGGACTAGTTTCATCCTAGCGCCTTGAAATCTCTTTTTCAACAACCTAGATTTGAAAGTCTTTCTAGGTTTTATTTTATCAGTCTCGCGCCACTTTGCTCCATTTTGGTCAAGCTCGTGAACGTACTTTAACATTTATTCATGGTGTAAGACATTTGCTACTTTATGTTAGGTGTGCATATCTAATTTATTTATATATTCATGGGTCACAAGTAAATATAGTATAGATCTATAATTTAAAACTCCATCCTTTATGACAGGCTAAATCTAATTTCATTGTAGAAGTGGTCATAGCTGAAGTTGTATGTATGTCAATGACATGAATTAACAAAAAAACATGTGTTTTTAACATGTGATGGAATTTCATAAATTTCTATATTTTTGGCAGTGTTACACGTTTTGTGGAGAAAAACCCCACATGCTATGTTTGTAAGATGGGGTATGCAGCATTTGTCACATGTATCATGTGAAATTGTATGGTGTGCTATGTTACCATGTGTTTATTGTGTGCCCTTAATAAACTGTGTTAAGTATATTCAGAATGTCTGGACGTTTTCTGACAGTCACTTAGTACAGTGGTTCCTAAATGGGTCCTTAAGGCGGTTCCAGGGAGGCCCCGGGAAAAAGGGGAATCTATTTTATTTATTTTCACTATAATTTTATCCATAAGTAACACAATGACAGGATGTGTGATTATTTTGGTCATGGATTCAATGATCATAAACAGGATGATAAAATAACAAATCAACATGAATAATATGGACAATAAAAGAAAAGATACTAAATAAAAAAATCCACATGAATGTGCTAAGGGATGTATGCATGAGGCGCTTGCAGTGACTGTGATTCAGTCTGCATGGTAAGGTGTTCTACGAGAGTCATGGTGGTAGTGCAAATAAGTCCAATAGTGCAGGGATAGAGTCTAGAGACCAGCATTAAATATGGACAATATAAGAGAATAATGTAAACACAGTAATATAAGAACTATAGCAGTGCAAGGATACAGTTTAAAAAAAGACAGCAGTAAATATGACATTATATGGGAATAAAGTAGACAGCAGGATAGACACAAATCAACAGTTAATATTAGAGGTGTGAAGTTATAGGGTTACAGCCATTGTTCAAGTATTGAGTTAGACCTCAGTCCAGGCTGGGGGAAGGAGGTGGGGACCTCCACCAGGCCCCTGTACTCCTCCTCCTGCCCATCCCTAATACACCCCAGTAGGGTGACCAGATGAGAATGGGTAAAATTCGGGACGGGACGAGACGGACCAAAATTATTTTTTGTAAACCCGAAAATACAGATAAAAAACATCAGCAACATCCAATCCAATTCAATCACTCCTTCTCGTGGCTGCCTGCATGTGCACTTTCCCTGGCCTCATGGCTGCAACTTGCGCTCTCTTCATCTCCTCTATAACATAAAAAGGGGACAAAAAGGTTGTGTTCTTTTGTAATGGACCTTTGGTTAAGTATTTAAACCCCAGACTGTGGTGTCCCTCAGCTGTGATGCCACCCCGATGTCTCCTGATGGGGATGGGGGCTTTTATTTTGTAGACGAGGAGGACTTTCGGAACGTTTTGGAAGCGGGTCGCAGGAAGAGCGCCCCGGACCATGTGCCGGACCGGTAGCTGCCCAGACAGCAAAATTTATTTGTGCCAGATTTGGGCCAGGTCTTCGTTAGCATTTGGCGCAGATCTGCTAAACGGACCTGGGCCGGGCTCATCCTTTCCAACGGCCCAATACCGGAACAGGTTTGAATTACGGATCAGAGACAGATCCGGGCCAGAACCGGCCCAGTAGGCCACAGTTGACGTGTGGTGCAGATCTGGTCCAGATGCCCGACTCATATTTTGCATCTGGGGCTCATCTGGCCCCGGTCTGTGAGTCATATTTAGGCTATTAGACCCAAAACAAATACCCACACAATTTGTAATTTTCCAAATAGTTTTTTTATTTTAAAAAGGCAAAATAGAACACTATAGGCTAGGCTACAGCATGAACAACCTAGCCTGGATGCCAGCTGAATTTCGATCCGTCCACAACATTTGAGATCGGGAAGTTGGGTCTGGACTTGATCCGTTGTGGAGAAAATATGCTCGAACCAGAGCGGTTTGGACGCTGCGACGCAGCTGTTCAAGTCCGCACAAAAACACGGTAACGTTATATGGTGGAGCGAGATAGAGAGAGACTGAAGAGAGGGAGCGCCCAGCGGCGTTAGAACAAAGCCGTGAATCAGAGAAATAAAACGTGTTTTTGCAGATTCATCTCTAGAAATGTAACTGTAGCAAGCATGATATATCCAGCTTCAAAAAGGTCTAAAAGTTGGAAGTTAGGACGGAAGTGCAAAGAGTGGGTGCTATGGAGACGATACACCTTCTCATCTCGTCTTATTGGTGTTGGTTGAGTCCCTTGACAGTTGAGTAGAGTTCCTTGCTCTGATTGGTTGTAGGTCTATCCGTTGCTCTGATTGGTTGTAGGTCTATCCAATTGAGTGCAGAGTCATTTTCTTTCCTGGTTGGGTTGAAACACGCCCCATAAATCACAGCCCAGTGGAGCGCTATCTGACTCATCTTCTGACTACAATCTGAGTATTCAGGCTATGAACAACCATTTCTAGACGTGAATCCTAAACCAGATAATTTCCTGCTCATCATTAGTTGGGTGTGACTGGGCACGGCGGCCACCCCCGCGGTCGCAGATTAAACCATCGAATGGCGTATTGGTTAATCTCCATGTCAGTGGCTTTCTCAGACATGTGATTCTTCCTCACTGCTCCTGTAAGACGTACACAAAGCAAAGAAACAAAGAGTAAATATTAGATTCAATATTCAAAGATTCTATTACATGTCATTATAGTGAAGTGCTTGCACTATATAAATAATAATAAATGTGACTAAAGTGGTGTGGAGTGAGTAGTGAGTGAATAAATGAGAGAGTGTAAAGACTGAGTGAAAGGCATCTATATATAATACTTACGAGCCATAATGGCCTTGGTTGCCATCTCACTGAATTTTTTTTTATTGTTCATCCCTTTCCAATTGATTGATTTGGCTACACTGTCGGCAAAAATGTGTGCCAAAATGTTAAATATTATATTTTTGGTATGGAAGCCAGCATTCCCACCTGTGGAAACAAGAGACTAAATTAGTGAGAAGTAAGAGATTGATACATGATAGAGGTATGGGCAACATAGCAATGAGTGTGGGACATATCTCATGTCATGAATTATCTTGAGGGAATAAGCTTTCAGGTTTATTGACTCAATTTTCCCTTAATGGGACAGGCTAAAATGTGTTAGCTGTAAACCTTTACCATCTAAATCCATAAAATCCTATTCATTCCAATGGGAAAATGTACTTTGAAGGCAAATATATTAAATTGCCCAAGGGATATCACCGGGCACCCTCCCAAATTTTATTGAGCTGTCCCTTGACAACAAAAAAAAACAGTATGAATACCATGTGAATACCAAGTGTTAGTAGACTTAGATTTTATATAAGCATAAATACCATGTGCTGTTTTTTGGCTGTGTTTTTTAACCACCCGTCAAAGTGATCAACCTCCTCAAGGGAGGCTAGGGGCAAAGAGATCTCCCCCGGCATCTCCACAACAGGCTCAGCGGCTGCCGTTCTGGCCATGATCACGCTCATATTCATTGAAAGCTGTGTCATCTGTTGCTTCATGTTCTCCATTAGTGTCAGCATGTGGAGTTCAGCAGCTACAAACACAACACCAAATTTAGAGACATGATATTAATTCTAAATGTAGCAAAAGCAGACAACACAGAAAATACTACATAATTGAATTGAAATAATTTTTTAGAAGCATTGTTTTAACATTGGTTTTAATGTTTCTGAGTGAGTTTCTCAATGTTAAAATGTTCCGTATTGGTTTTGTTGATATGGTTCATGTGATTCAACTTATGGTAAGTTGTCTGTGCAATAATTTACTTACGTGTACAGATGATTGGGTCCTTCCCAGAACGCCCCATATTCAGGCTGGGCATAAATACTTCAGTGGCTCTTTCTCTGTAACTAGTTGCCAAGCCATCAGAGGACATCCCAGGAGGTAGATGGCGTAGAGAAAGATCTGTGTAGTTGTTCTGAGATGAACAGTTGTAAGAAGATTGGAATAACTGCTGAGGAGGTGTAGAAAATGAGGGGGGTCACGAAGGGGAGCGTGGTGGAGGTGGAGAAAATGAGGATGGCACTGGAGGGGTTAGTGGTGGTGGTTGAGAAAAGGATGATGGCTCTGGAGGGGGTGATAGTGGAGGTTGGGCGAAGAAGGATGGCCCTGAAGCTGGTTGGTTGCTAAACAATAAACATAAAACATAAGGGAAGGGTTATAAGGGAGATATTTTAGTGACATTTGGAAAAGAAGCATTCTAAAAAAAATAGCAATTTAATAGTTTAACAATGGATTTCCACAATCGGACAAATACTGGTTATATTTACCATCGTGAGGTTAATGAGGGTCCTGAAGATGGCCGAGGTTGAGTTGATGGTGTTGGTGCTTTCTTGGGTGCAGGCTCTCTGTCACTGTCTTCAGTATCACCATAATGGTGGCTAATTTTTAGGAGAGAGACATATTTAACTTAGACTGACACTTGCACTTTCACACGGAACACACACAAAACTACATAAATCATATCACTTGGCACTTAAACTTTAACACACTAGCCGTCTTACACTAACACTGTAGACACTTAGAACTTATACTCCCCTCTTTTGCTATTTATTAAATTACTTTACTGATCCTTCTTTCTTTCACCCCATGTACAGAAAAGTTGAACATTCAAATGCTAATTCATTACATGTCTTACATTAGTATTTCTATGTACGTGACAAATACAATCCTTGTATCCTTGTATTATATCCATTTAAACCTGACAAATACCATAAACATGATTCTCTCTCTTCTGGCAACTCGGCGAACTTCACAGCTTTGTTGATCCTCTCATCGCTTGTGTAATTTGGCCAGAAAGTAAAACTGTCATTGTACCATGACAGAGAGAGAGAAAACAGCATTAGCCATTTACTGTGCCTTAAAAAAGCCTTCTTCAGCCCCCTGAAATCAGGTTTCAAGTATGAATGGTGAATACTTTTCATAAACACTGTATATTGCTGGTGTGTCTGTTGTGTATGCATGTTTATTAACAAAATACATTTTACTGGTGTCATGAAAGTGTACTTACATGTACATTAAAAATTGACGTAACGTAGAAGATGATGCTTAAGAAACTAAAATCTAACCACAACTAAGAATAGACTATCAGCTGTAATACCACCCTACCCAAACATTTTAAAACTCTCAAACAACTGATCAAACACCTGATCCTAATTCAAAAACAGCAAACTATCGTTTCACAGAATGTAGAATTGGTATGGATGCAAAACTTCTTCTATGGGGGAGGAATACACATTTATATGCAACTGCACACACTTTGGCATACATGCATTGTTCTGATAATTGAGAGACACCGTAGATATTCAGAAAGTCAGAACTGAATGGATAGGTAAATAAGATGGACTTATCAGAAAACCTTCTATAAACTAAATAGATGCCATCATCACACTCAACAATATTATCAATCTTACAAATGTCACCAGCAATAGCAAATACATTGTTTCCTGTTGAGACTTTGATAGTCCACTGGTTAGAAACCATTTGGCTGTACTGCCCTTTAACCTTCCTAGAGGCAAGCTCATTTGGAACTGGTCCAACAAAATGGGTCTTTTTCAAAGAGACCGATGTTCTGTCAATGATTTGATTCTGTTGATTTTGCTCAGACAATCGACGTAGCATTTGGGGGAGGGGGCGTTGGGGGTTTCTGACAAGTTTCTTGAGTTTCTGCAAATGGTTTTCATGCGATAAAGCTGATATATTGTCAAGACAACCATGCAGTCTCACATCTTGGGCTAAGTGTACTAGTGAATGCACATTGTACACAATTGCCTCCTTGCTATATATTTCGCCAAAATGTGTCACAAACATATGGAGCAATCTTTCGGCATACTGCCAGTGCATCGAGGACAAGGTTGGGCTGACTAAAATGGCAATGCTGGAAAACAGCAGCATAAAATTCTTGTAGATATTTGTGTCTAAGTATGAAGGCAGAATGACCGAGGTCAACAAAAACATCCTAAGTTCAGTTGCCTTCCACCTGTCAATGGCCCTCAGTGTTCTGGGTTTTCTTGCAAATTCCAACGGAATATGCAAGAAACTGGGACGGGTCAAACCGGGACATCTGGTCACCCTCCTTATAATTTCCCTAGAAGAGGGTAAACTATTAATATGTTAGCTATGTAGCGCAACATTCAGAAACATTAATAAAGGACTTATTTACAATTACGTTACAAAGATGTATTCGTCTATAAAGTTTAAATTCATCATCCATTTTACACAGGCTTACTAAAAAACGCTGGGGCTAGCCAGCGTTTTTTTTACGTAGTACTAGCAGCTAGCTACAGACAAAAGAATGGGTAGTGGGTAGCGCTAACATGGCTACGATTTTGCAGCTAACACACAATATTCAGCAATTTTGGTGAATAATAAGCAATTGATCACCGATTCAGCCTTAAAGCCTATGTTCACATTAGTTGTGGATGTTTAAGAACCTATCTACCAGCTAACCGTAGCCTGTACTAGTTTGATATACGTATCAGGTTGTTAGAATGTCAGTGTAAACTAAGTTTGTAAACTTTTATGTTTAATATAAATATTTAATAGACTAATGACATCAACACCAGTTAACTTTTAAAATTTTACTTGTATAATACACCTACCAATAACAACAAAGACGGTGCAGCCTGCAGTCTTCCACTCTGTATAGTTGTGGGTTTATGCGGGGGGAAAAGGGTTCCGTTAGTTGTGGCGCGTCCGTTCTGTGCAGCTCCCGCGGATCCGGCCCACACCCGCCGGGCGGACTCAATTCAGTTGTGGCGTGTCCGGTCTGCGCAACTCCAGCGGATCCGGCCCACACCCATAGCCCACACCCGCCAGACAGACTCAATTCAGTTCTGGTGCGTCTGGTCTGCGCAGCTGCCCCGGATCGGCGCCGCACCCGTCGGACGGACTGTCAGTCAAAAGCTACAGACAAGTCTGGTGCAAAGTTGGTGCAGATCCACATAGTGAGTGTGACTGCTGCGCGAATCTGCTGATTCGATAACGGATCTGGCACAGATGTAAATGCTGTCTGGGTGGCTGCAGGACGAATCACCATGAACAGTTTTTAATGTTCTATCAGACTATAACTACTCGAGAGTCTGCTCTTGAGACTTTGCTCAAATTTTCGGGACAATTAGGGCAGGATTCGGGATTCTGGACAACTGCTTGGATTTCGGGACATCTGGTCACCCTAATTGGTAGTCTCGCATTGCCAGACTTTCGAAAAATGTAACCAAGCTAGCTTGCTACCGCTACCATACACTGGAACACTTTGAACAGACTTTGTCTGACACTCTGACAACCATCTCAAATCTAACATTAAAGACTGTCATCATATGTAAAGACTGGGGATCTTGTAGGGTCACACGTTGCAAGACTAAAACTAGATTTGATTTACAAAAAAATGTAACCAAGCTAGCTAGCTTGCGCTAGCGTTAGCTGGTAACTTAAGGGAACGTTTGCTGATTCTGCCGTACATGCAGTTGGATTACGCGATTCAGAAGGGTTATAAGTGTTCGTATATACGTGTTCGTGCAATATCATGGGTATGTGTTGCGTGAAAAAGTTTGGGAACCACTGACTTACAAACAGCAGAACATGTGCACTATTCCTATATCAGAATCAGAAAGAGATTTATTGCCAGGTAAGTAGCACTTACTAGGAATTTGTCTTGGTTGAAGGTGCATACATAAAAACAATATAAAATAAACAAACAATAAATACAGGAACAAATAACACATACATACTGTATATAATACTATTTAGCTTTGTACTCACATACAGTACTTTTGTGAACTAAGGCTGTTTTTCTTGGTTTGGGCTAATCCTGCTACAGCATACAAATGATGTTTTAGACCAGCAATTCCCAACCAGGAGCTGTTGCCAGGTGGTAAATGGAAAGATTGTGGAGTAGCTTAACTAATTTAAAAGAAAAAATTGAAATTATGATTTGATTGAAAGACTATATCCACAAAATAACATGAAGTGTAATGTGAAATGTAACACCTGAATCCTACATGTTGCAGTTATGAAAGAGTGTGTGAAAACTAGTTAGCAAGTGAGCACAGAAGTTCAGCTAAAAGGAATAAATAAACGGTAAAAATAACGAGTTAAAAGCAATGGCAGTTCGTATGAATAGCTAAAGTTATGGAGAAACGGTTCAAAGCTCAGGTTCAGGAGCGTGCCTATGTTCCCACATTTCTAAGATTTTTTTTTTCACTGAAAATTAGGACCTATGTTCCCACAGCCCTATGTTCCCATAGCCCTATATAAAATTAGGCCCTATGTTCCCACAGCCCTATATAAAATTAGGCCCTATGTTCCCACATTTAAGATTTTTTCCAAAATTAGGCCCTATGTTCCCACAGCCCTATGTTCCCACATTTCTAAGATTCTTTTCAAAATTAGGCCCTATGTTCCCACATTATAAGATTATTTTCAAAATTAGGCCCTATGTTCCCACAGTTCCCACATCTATGATTTTTTTCCAAAATTAGGCACTATGTTCCCACATTTCCTTTTTCATAAATTTGTATCAGATTTTATCCCTCTAACCCTAACCCTAAAAAATGTTGTGCGAGGATAGGGCTTAAATTGAAGGGAAATGTAGGAACACAAGACCTAATTTTGAAAATGTCCTAGAAATGTGGGAACATAGGGCCTAATTTTAAGAAAAATCTTAGAAATGTGGGAACATAGGGCTGTGGGACCATTGGGTTGTGGGAACATAGGGCTGTGGGACCACTGGGTTGTGGGAACATAGGGCTGTGGGACCATTGGGTTGTGGGAACATAGGGCTGTGGGAACATAGGGCTGTGGGACCACTGGGTTGTGGGAACATAGGGCTGTGGGACCATTGGGTTGTGGGAACATAGGGCTGTGGGACCATTGGGTTGTGGGAACATAGGGCTGTGGGACCATTGGGTTGTGGGAACATAGGGCTAATCCCATGGACAGGATGTCTACATAGTTTTAGAAACGGGGTGTTTTTCAATCCCAAGAATGCAAAGAACAGACTTGTGTTCTTTGGGGAAACATTTTTGCTACCTGTTCTTAGAATGAACTTGCAAGTTCACAGGATGCTGTTCTGTTTGAGACAGTTTGAGACGATGCGTTCTTGCTGTTACGGCCCACAAAGACCGCCTGCAGTGCTCTAAAATAACAGCCATTCATGTAGTTCTACTGGAACATAGGGTCAGTTTCATCACATATGACAGAAAGTTAGTTTTACTTACTGCACCTTTAAACTCTTTGTTCATGGTGAAATAAGACAAACAAGATCATGGTGGGGAAGCTGCTATATAAAATATTGCTCGACCACATTCGCCAAAATTGCTTTTCTGTAGAATGCTAATGTATCCCTACTAATGTTAGTGTATTAGTTTTAGTCAGTTTAAAACTAAAAAGAATTATGCCTCTCTGAATGTACAGTATATGCACTGTACACCCATGGGACAAGTGTTGACACCCTTAGGAAGGAGGTGACGGTGATTAAAGAAGATGAAGAATGGGGTGATCTTCATGGAGCTCTTCTCCAGACTGATCTCATGAAATGGTGTACGTATGACACGCCAATTTGTATGCCATTTTGGCGTGTTATCAAGACGCATACTCACTTTTTAGCGTGTTTGTCAATGCCGTTTGGCCTCCATTGACTTACATTACCTTGCGATTGCGTATCAGTTGACGCTGTAGCGAGTAGTATGAAAGGGCGAAAATCCGCATAAGGAGGTTGGTCGGGGGGTGGATGGGTCAAACAGCACAGGACTTTCACCCAGGAGACCGGGGATCAGGTCCCGCATGTCACGTTTCCTAAACCCAACCGTCACTTTCTTCTTTTCCTAAACCCAACCCCGTTATTGTTTTCCTAAATCCAATCGTCCGAAAAGCAATTATGCCTCTAGATAACATGCCAAAATGGCATACGAATTGGCGTGTCATACATACGCCACTTATCCGCTGTATACGGCGTAGACATACACGCGGATAGCTCAAAATGCGTACAGATAACACGCCACTTGGCTTTAGAAAGTGGCATGTATGGTTACGCGAAGTCATGATGTCACGTTGTCTACTCATGAGAGTTGACAGTAACAAACAATGTGACAGTCCTCACGATGAAAAGGAAACCGACAGTGTTCTGGGAAAGGCTGAACCATTAATTGTTTTCAAATCGAAAATCCAGATTTGATAGAATGTGATTAACTAATCATGAAAACCGTGATTAATGGAATGTGCAATATTTAGTTGAATGTTTGGTGTAAAATTTGGTTTAACATTTTATTCCTCTTTTTTTATTATATTTACTGATTTTTAAAAGAGAAATGCTGGAATAATGTTTCATATCACAGATTTTTAACAGAAATGTCCTATTTTCAGTGGATTTTTCATTTATTTTTCATTACTTTATTTAACATGATGGTAGAAGGTGCCATATGTAAATGCTGAGGCAGATCACACATTTCAGTTTACATACTGATATTTTTTATTGGAATTATTTTTTTATTTATTATAACTTAGCTGTTGTGATAAATGTTCCGACACAATTTTCCGTCCAACACCCACGTCGTTTAAACAGCAAATGCACCTGCGCCCATCTGTGGCCCATGGGCGTGCTGGTCTTACAGGGAGGTGTGTTCAGGTGCATTCTGGTCTTACAGGGAGGTGTGTTCAGGTGCATTCTGGGCGTGCTGGTCTTACAGGGAGGTGTGTTCAGGTGCATTCTGGGCGTGCTGGTCTTACAGGGAGGTGTGTTCAGGTGCATTCTGGGCGTGCTGGTCTTACAGGGAGGTGTGTTCAGGTGCATTCTGGGCTTGCTGTTGTTACAGGGAGGTGTGTTCAGGTGCATTCTGGGCTTGCTGGTCTTACAGGGAGGTGTGTTCAGGTGCATTCTGGGCGTGCTGGTCTTACAGGGAGGTGTGTTCAGGTGCATTCTGGGCGTATTGCTATCTTGAGGCAGCAGGAAGTGATGGCACCATTGACCAACAACAACCTGGTCTAAAGTCAATAACGCAGCATTTCATTGTTATTTTAACAGAGCATTAGTAAAATGCTCCTAGGCTTGTACACAGCGCGTGCACACTATGCTTGTTACACACACAGGGACGCACAGCAGCACACACACACACACACGCAGAAGATTCCAAATAAAAATATTACGGAGCAAATCCTCCATCATAATAGCAATGCTCCAAGGTCCAAACACGCCTGGCTTTTAAAGGGAATGGGAGATGATCTCTGATTGGTTGATTGCATGTTACGCCCAAAACACCCCTCTGATTAATGAAGACACTAAGTACAACCCTTTAGAACCATGCACCCGGCGCACAGACCCTTTTTTTCCACCGTCAAACTAGAAAAAGTGGATTTGGACACGCCCTAAACGCACCTGCGTCAGGCGCTTCACGCCGTGCGCTTAGATGGTTAAAACAGGGCCTGATAAGTTCTTCTTCACAAATGGATGAAATGTCAGACATGTGATGTGCATTCTCTTTAGAAAACTATTTGTTTTTAGAAATGTCTCATGATATATTGTCTCTAGAAGTGAATTATTCAACTTTTGTTTTTTGTTAAAGAAGGAAAAGAAAATCCCAATACTCAATACTTAATACTCAATAAATAAATATCGCGATACAAATCCAATCGGTCGCCCATGTATCGTGAAAGAATGGTATCAGGACTAATGAAACTATTTTCCTACTCACTTCTCAGGCATCTTGTTCTCTGGTACTCCTCCCAGGTAGTAGTTACTACTAAACTGGGGGAGGCTCTGTGGATACTGGAGAATATATACGTTTTTTCTGACCGTCTCTTTGAGTGGGCCAAGTACTGTAGGTCCATCCAAACAAAACTAAACACATACATATATGTCACTAAGTTTCAGTTTCTTACATTGTCAGCATCTTATAAAATAAACCAAAAAATGCAAAGCTCAATAAGTTATTGTTTTTCATTTGTAATGCAATAGTGGTGTGGTTTATTTTTTTGTCCAGTGCTTTAAGAGCTTGTTCAAAGACTCAGCCTGGCCTAGAATACTGCAGTATAAATGGATTGAACTGGTACATGCTGCAGAGCCATTTCCACGATGTGGGAGCCGCGCATGTGCAGAACAGCCCGGCAACTATTCATAGTAAACACTAGAAAGAGATATTTCTCCTTCCGGGTCGGCTTCTCTTCCTTTCCCTGTCGGCCATTTGTCGCATACGGTGTGTTTCCATCGAGCTCTCTTCTTAAAAACGCTTAAAATGCACGTTCTGTCCCTACATAACTGTCTTTTTCTTACACTTTGTCGAAGTTAAGGTGACTGTGTAGTCGTAGATGGCCTTTGGTTCGTGTTTAGGGCAGAAATGAGGTGTAAATATCAGACGTTGGTCGAGTGTGTGAGCAGCCACATGCGGCCCGCTCCGTATGCTAACTGGTGTGCTAGCTAGTAGGCTAACTGCCCGCGCCGACTTCTCTAATGTGTGTTTTTTGGGAAAATGTCTTTCTTTCAGAGTTGTAACCGACCGCGTGGACAACCTGTAAACATGCAGAACGACGCTGGTGAATTTGTGGACCTTTACGTCCCACGTAAATGGTGAGTACAAGTCACGTTAACGTTGCTAAATAACGTGTCCACGCTGAAATATTCGTGTAGTAATGTACGTCTTATTTGAGACAGGTTGCCCTAACCATAACCAACTGTTAAACAGGTGGTTTAGCAGGTTCATAATTAAGGACATTGTATGGGGAATTTGGGACACTAAACTGCACGTATACCGAGGTTTACTACTCGACGCAGCGACCGCGGATTCGACTCCGACCTGCGGCCCTTTGCTGCATGTCATCCCCCTCTCTCTCCCCTTTCATGTCTTAAGCTGTCCTGTCTAATAAAGGCCTAAAATGCCCAAAACATCTTTAAAAGAAAGTAGCAACAGCTAAATTAAAGTAGGCTACTTAAAGTATGCATGGACCTTTTTCACAGCAGACATGTTGACTTGTCATAGTAGGAAAAGCACAGCTGGAATTGATAACCTTAACGATGGCTCAGTTCCATCAAGTGTCCCAGTGAGATATTTCAGTGAGTCAGCATGAACAATACCAGGACCTCTCCTAAGTGGAATGCAGCCATCATTAATGGGTTTGAATACACCTGTGCTGTTCCTACATGTCAACACGTCTGCTGTGAAAAAGGTCTATAATGCAGTAATGTGTATATATAATATTCCTGCTGCATTAATGCATATGTTGCATTTTACTGCTGTAACGTTGTAAAATGCTTAATTGATCAACTGTATACTGTTGGGTAGTTTAATCCGCAGCAATGCATCATATTCTATAAGATCATCAAACGTTTGCCGCGTTGCTGTCCTGTGAGAACCGCCTATTTCTCAAAAGACAACTTTTCATGGTGTCAGAAAACCACTGAAAGAATGGCAAAAAATATTTTTTAAATGTTAATAATAAAAATTGTCGCATTGAGAGTCAGCCGAAAGCTTTGTTGGCGTTTTAAGCCCCCAACGTCGCCACTAGGCACTAGGATTAGACAACGGTTAAGGTCAGGGTTAGGTGCCTTGAAGTCAACGTTGGGGGCTTAAAACGCCACCAAGCAGCTTTGTCATGCAGAGTATCAGTGTGAGTGATGGTGACATTTCATTTGCATGAACATCAAGTTAACGTGTGTGTGTGTGTGTGTGTGTGTGTGTTGCAGCTCTGCTAGCAACAGAATCATCGGAGCCAAGGACCACGCCTCTGTCCAGATCAACATCGCTGAGGTAACGGGAACATGTCACTGTTAACGTTTATTTATGTATTTATTTTTTTCAATAAAGAATTTCATAATCTTCAGCTCAGTCTGTTAGTCTAAGCCCCACTATTGTTGGTACAGTGCTGCTCATAAGTTTACACACCCGTGATAAATTTGACTAAAACGAGTAATTAAAAATTCATCTTTTGGAAATTGATCTTAATGTCTTAATTAAAAAAATTAGGAAAAATACAACCTTTAATGACACCAATTTTCTTTGTGAATGAATAATGTATTGTAAATAAATAAATGTTCCTCCTTAAAATACAGGGGGCATAAGTCAGTACAGCCCTATGTTAAATTCCCATAGAGGCAGGCAGACTTTTATTTTGAAAGGCCAGTTATTTTATGGATCCAGGATACTATGCATCCTGATAAAGTTCCCTTGCGGCCCCCACATCATCACATACCCTTCACCATACCTAGAGATTGGCATGGGGTACTTTCCATAACATCATCTCTCAATGTAAATCCAACCAGCTATTAGGCTAACTGAAATAAAATGCCAATCTCTAGGTATGGTGAAGGGGATGTGATTCCATGGGGCGTGGGTCCCTAAACTTCTGAGCACCACTGTATGTTGCAGCTTATTTGTGAATCAGTTTTTCTGTGACCATCCTGCAGCTTGTAATAAGGTTGTCCACCGGCTTGGTGACACATGCTCCTCTGTCTGAATTCACTGTGCAGTTGTAAAGCAAACAGTAGGCTCAGTGCTGGTGGAAGTATTTGCATGGCGTTCGCCACAAGGGTTAACCACAACCGTACGACGGGTGAGAGGTTGAATAGTTGAGGGGGGACAACTGACTAATAGGACTATATCAGTCATCACAAATAGGCTCCATGGCATGGAAACTGGAATATGATTAGAATAGTTCTGTCCGCAATTAATAGATCCATAACAGAATTTTGCTGTCACTTTAAGCGTAGTCACTGACTTATGGGAGGCAAAAAGCCCCTGTTGTCTGAGGGCCGTGTACGTCCACGTTGCTTGTTGAACAATTTATTACACATCACATGTACATGCTGCTGCTGCTGCTGTGTAACTGTAAGCTATATTTGCAGGCAGTGTCTGGTTTTCTTTTCCAATGCACTTCATGTGATATCAAAAAAATCCAAATGGCAAACTTTTGGAAATGTCTAAATGTGTGATAAAGCCTGCATACATTTAATCATTTAAAAAGTACATCATTTTTGAAAAAATCGAAGTTATTTAAAAATTAAATCGTGAACTGGGTGAATCGAGATCGTGATCTTGTAACGATTAATCGTGCAGGCCTATTGAAAAGTACTCAAAATACCACGCAGCAGTAATATAGCTTCGACAGAGGGGTCATCCCCATGTTCCCACAGCCCAATGGTCCCGCAGTTCTAAGATTATTTTTTTCCAGTGAAGATTAGGCCCCATGTTACCACATCACTGACATTTTCAAAACAAGGTCTTGTGTTCCTACATTTGTGGGAACATGGGGCCTAATTTTGAATAAAATCTTAGAAATGTGGGACCATAGGCCCTCTCCCTTGACAGAGAACGTATGGTCACAGTGTTGCACAGCTGTTCTAAAGTCTGTTCTTCTGGTTTTCACATGGCTCAAGGATTACTAGAAACCAAAAGGACAAACTTACTGCAAGGCTAAACCCTGCAAGTTTCCGCCGTTCAGCGGTTGTTTGGACTTGAGATGTTCTCATGCGGTGTGCTCTGTCCTCTTGCAGGTTGACAAGGTGACCGGCCGCTTCAACGGTCAGTTCAAGACCTACGCCATCTGTGGCGCCATCCGCAGAATGGTAAGTCTCAGCTCAAGTGGCCGATGCAGTGCACCTTCACAGCCGTCTCTCAAACACAGGACATTGTCAGTGATCAGGAAGAGGGTTTTAGGAGAGCATTATCAGCGGCCGTGACGGCTGAAGTAGGGAGGGTACCTTGGCCTCGCCATTTGATGCCCCCCCCCCTGCTGGTGTCGTCCCACCGCAAGTTGGTCTCTGGGTCACATCTGTTTATGTCTCATTGTACTTAGAAAATTATGAGTTGATGCAATCTTATTTCTGACATTTTGTCTGAGGGTTCAACACAAATTGGAGTATTTTTGTTCAAATCAGCTGTAGTTTTATAGTACAGAATAGTTTTTGGAGATGTGTAGTGTCTGTCATCCCTCCATTAAGTTTTAGAGGGATGTGTTCCACTGCCTGCACTGGAAACCTGTGTGTGTGTGTGTGTGTGTGTGTGTGTGTGTGGAAAGAGGACGAGATGACAGAACAGGGGCTGTTTGTCTGTTTCAGCAGCCTATTATTAAAGCACAATATAGGCTTCACTAGTGTGTCTCTCTCCCTCCCTCTCTCTCCCCACACTGGAAACATGCCCGTCACATGTTTGTCTCCTAAATGCTGAAAGCTTTTGTTTTCCTCCTACAGGGCGAGTCTGACGACTCCATCCTGAGGCTGGCAAGGGATGATAGCATTGTTGCAAAGTAAGAACCTGTTCTCAAATGTCACAACTTTAGCCCAATCGGCCTTTTTGACATGTGACAATGAAAGATAAAAGCACAAGTGACAGTCGTAACACTAAGGCCGGCTACACACCGGCTGCGTGGCGTTTCTGTGGCGTGGCGTTTTCTATGTCTTGACCATGACCAGAAAGGTGTCTGACGTGGCGCTGCTGCTGCTAGCCTTGTCTGGACACATGGATGTTTCTCATAAACATAAACTGATCTGATTACAGCAAAGACAACCACGGCAGTATTGACAGCAACATAGGCTCCAGAATATTTGGTTCTGGATTGACAGGTGCAATATTTTTTTTTTTACACGACATTTATGTCCAAACCTGGAGACTGTCAAACATCAACATGTCATTTATTGATATGTATTTGTGTCAAAATGACATATAAACATCTTTTCCTATTCTATTTTGCCTGGAAACGCTTCCAACATGTGAAAAATAGGCGTCGGTCCTATTTTTAGCATGCACGCGTTTTCTGAGACATGCGTGTCACACAGGCAGTGTGCATGCTCTAACCTGTTACCATGGGAGCCCAAATAAAAACGGACACGCTCACGCCACGCAGCCAGTGTGCTCCGGTGAGTCAGGCACTATACCACAGGTCTGTATGTGAAGCAGCCAGCATTAACTGGTGCTGTTCTTCCTGTTCCACGTGAGAAAGGTCTGTCAGTGAAGAGATCTTCTCACTGCTGAGAGGAAAACATGCAACTGTTGATTTGTTTAAACACTATCATTTCACATTTTGATGATGATGTTGGTAAAAGTGTATCTTTTCAGGCAGGCTGTTTTCTCAAGTTAAAATCAGCATCTGTTGATGATTTGGATTTGTCTCTCCTCTTCCCTGTTTTTGTCTCACAGGACCTTCTAAGAGCGATGCTGGAGCAGTGGACACTTTGTCAATAAAATGAAAAACCAATAACTTTGTTTGCCATTGTTGTCATTTCCTAATAACGAATGAAATGGGTCAAGTGCTCCTTACATAAGAGCGTCAGGCACCCCCTACATTTTAGTATCAAGCCTTGAGGCAACATTTTTAGGGCTTTGCCCCATTAGTGGACCAGTCGGTGGTTTTGGTCCCCGTCGACTAAGATTTCCGTGCATCCCTAATTATTATGCAGATATGGATAAAATGTTAATAGTATTGACGACAAAGCAACGTGGTTAATGGAGTTAATTTGAATTTGAGTGTTTCTTGGTTCTAGTGAGTGTCCACTAAGTGTACAAAGGCTAATGCACCGTGGCGTGTGAGTATTCTCAACCAAACTGAACTGCCTTTACAGAACAAGTACACAAAGATTAACCCCTAATAACATTTTAGCAGCCTGAAAGCATACGCACACCAGCACTACACTGGCAGTTGTCTTTAATTGTAATGAGGTACTTAATAGTGTTAATATCATGCATTTATTAGAAAGTCTAGGATTTATGTTAACGAGCAGGTTGCAAAATCTTAATTTTGACTTTTCGGTTTTCACTATAAATGTACATATCAGTTCTAAATATCGGTTATCAGTTTCATTAACTAGGCTACTAATAATCAGAATCGGTATCGGCCTTGAAAAACCAGTATCGGTCGACCCCTCGTTACATTCTCCACATGTAAACATAATCTTTTGTAAAAAAAAAATAAATGTCCATCCACTCTTTAAATACCTCAATATTTGATCCAGGAGTTCTGTATATACAGCTCACAACAATGTTTTTTTGTCCTTTCCATGCGAATTTCTACCGTAATGCATTCCAGCAAGTCATCAGCGGCTGCTGTCATACTCTCCACCACCTTATAATTCCATCTTTTATCCACGTATATTACCACACCTCTGCTTCTATTCGCTCTGTTTTCAGAATTCACTTCATAACCATCAATCTCAAAATCCACACTCTGATATTGCTATGATGTTGAAATGGTTATTGAATTGTCTTAAATATTCTTGAAAGTTGGCATATAGGTGTCTGTTGTTTAATAGAATACACTTTATGGTCCCAGAGGGGATTTTTTTGTTGATATAAGTGGATAATTGATATATTGTGCTCTAGTTGGAAAGCTTTATTAAATTGAATATCTGTGTAATAACTGCAGCTATTACTTATACTGATAAGTTATTTTCTGGATCCATATTATGTTGTGTCCCTCATATTATGCTCTGTATATGCAAAGGTATCGAGTCCTGATGTAGATGAATGCTTATTTTCAGAAAATGTACATTTATTCTGTGTAGTCTTGATGGTTACCTTATCATTTGTCTCATTGGTATTTATCCAGCTCCTCCAGGTCCCTAATGACTGAATTTATGTATCCGTTTACATGCAAGTGATCAGATTTAAATCATCACGGGTACTGAAGGATGAACAGTTATTATCGCCTGAATCAGGACTCCATCTTTACGGGCCGATCCCAGCAGAGGGCAGCATGTGACAAGAAAAGGAAGGTTCCTGCAAAACCAGAAAAACCTGTTTCACACTCCTGAAAGACAAGATAGACTTTGTTGTCCCCCAGGCTCCAAGCTGCTGCATCACCCAACACACATGTCAAAAAATATCGCAATACACGTACATGCAAAGAACATATACATACATGTAAACAGATCACAAGCAGAGAAGGAAATCCAAGTCTGGACTACACTTTCAAGTAAGTATTATACAAGGAAACCTCTGCAACTATGCCATCTCTCTTAAGTAATTGAGTCCACAGCACATCACTGCTGATTTTAGTGGAAAGTAACTAAGTACATTTACTCAAGTACTGTACTGATCAATTTTTGAGGTACTTGTAGGCCTACTTTACTTGAGTATTTTAAATTCATGCTATTATTTCCTTCAACTCCACTACATCTCAGAGTTCAATGTTGTACTCCCCCCCCCCCTTCCACTACATTTATTTGATAACTTTTGTTACTTTGCAGGTTTGGATTAAACACAAAATATAACTCAAATAAATTATGATGTATTCTAATAGGTTAAGACAGTAGTTCCCAACTTTTTTGCTCTGAGGTACCCCCCCAGCACGGTTAGATAAACTGACGTAGCCTACACCTTAATCAATTCCAAATGTAAAACAGTATTCATTATATAAAAGTGGATATTGTTTTTTTTTTTCTTCATACAATTGAACTGTTAATATTTAGGTTGGTTTGGTCAGCAATGGTACTACTATTTCTTGGCGTGAAGCTAAATGTGTCAACAGTTTATCCAGTACTTTTATCTAACTAGAACTTTGTACTTTTAGCTAACTATTTGAGCTGCTTACGCAAAACTTTTAGCTAACTATTTGAGCCGCGTATGCAATACTTTTAGCTAACTACTTTTTGCTAACTAACTAACTACTACGTTTGCTTCAAAAAAACGATAATTTTCCTCTAGCTGGTATTTGAACAGGGACTGGCTCGAGTACTCGGTGGAAAAGGACTCCGCATTTTGTTATGCCTGCAGGAAATTCAAATCTGTATCATCGGACGCCACCTTCTCCATTAAGGGATTTAATGATTGGAAACATGCAATTGAAACAGGCAAGGGCTTAAATAAGCATGCAGCTTCAAAAGAACATTTAGCCTGTGAAGCAACGTGGAGAGATTCAGAAAAATGTAGAGAGACAGGAAAAGAGATTTCCACTCTCTTAAATTCAGAGCAACTGGCTCGCAACAGATACTACATGTCAGCTGTAATTGATATGCTGGAGTTTTTAGTGGTGAATCAATTGCCGTTACGTGGAGATAATGCTGGTTTTGCCAGTGTGCTAGATGATAGTATCTCCATGGGGCTGTTTTTGTCTCTCTTTGAGTACACCATGTGCAAAGATCCCGAACTGACAAGGATTACAAAAACAATCCCACAGAATGCACGCTATAGCAGCCCACAGATACAAAACAAGATTATCGAAATGATGAGGAAACTCGTGACAGAGGAGATAGTGAGACAAGTCGGCGATAGCTGGTATTCAATTAAAGTGGATGGCACACGGGATCCTTTAGGCCAAGAAAACATATCTGTCTGTGAGCTGTATTGTTGACGAAAACTATGGTGTGTGTGAGCGCCTCTTGGTAATGGCCGCATCTGAGAAAGGTGATGCAGAGGCTCTGACAGGTGTCATCATTGATGAGCTCACCAGCGCCGGACTCAGCACGGACAAAATCCTGAGTCAAGTTTATGATGGCGCATCACTCATGTCTGGCAGGCATGGTGATGTGCAGAAATTGCTCCAAAACAAGCTGGATCGTAACATACCACATATTCACTGCTTTAATCACCAACTTCATCTGGTCGTGATTCATGCCATGTCCAGTGAAGCAGCTGTCGAGGATTTTTTTGGAGTATGCAACATGCTGTACAACTTCATCAGGAAGCCAACCGTGGCTATTCTGTACAAAGGCGATACCCTGAAACGTCTCTTGGACCAGAGATGGACTGGCCACTTGGCAACGGTCAAAGTTGTGGTGAAGAGTTTTCACGACATATCCACATTACTGACCGAGGTTGAAAACACACGAGGCCTTGGAGCGGAGGTGCGCGTCGAGGCTACGGGGCTGCTTCGTGCCATTACGCAGCGCAGTTTTCTTTTCATTGCGCACCTTGTTATGAAACTGTTGTTACTTTCCGAGCCGCCTAACAGACTACTACAGGCCGAAGATATGGACTTGTTCACTGCAGTGACACTTGTGAACAGCGCTTCTGACTGCGTGAAGACACTGCGCACAGAAAACGAGTTTTCTGCACCGTGGGATCTCTGCGCTCCTCCAGCATCGGCCACCGAGGCTGTGCCGGTGACCGACCCTGGTCCAAGCAAGAGAAGACGCACAATTAACAAGAACCTCCGCGGATTTGCAGTTGAAGAAACAGTTGGTCAGCCACAAAGTGACATAGATGAAAAGACTGAGTTCATGAGATTGTTTTACAGTGTTATCGATGCTGTGCAAGGAGAGATGAATGCGCGCTTTGGAGAGCGCAGTAGCGAGCTCATTGGCGCACTGGCTGCTTTGAACCCAGAGGCCGAGGATAATTTCCTGGACCCATCAAAGGTAACCCCTCTCCTGGTATTAGCTGGAACTGATGTGGTTGAATCTGAATATACTGTGGCTCGTGAGTTCCTGGTGAAGAAAATGACTGACACCCCGGTTCCCCCCGAAGATGGAAAATGGACAATAGCCAACATCCTCAGCACATTCAACTGTGCACTCCAGGCTATGACCGCCTGTTCTCACAGCCTACACCCTTGCCCTAACTTTAGGAGCTTCCACAGCAATGTGTGAAAACTCATTTTCCACGCTCAAAAGCGTCTTCTCAGAGCATCGGTGCAGTATGATGCACAGACGCAAGGCCCAGCTGATTCAGCTTGCTTTTGAAAAGGACCTCACTCACAAGTTTAAGTCCGAGTGGAAGGATACTTTGATGAGGAGGTTCTGCTCGGAGAAACGCCGCCTCCCGCTGTACTGGCAGGAGGGACTGGAGAGAGGACAGCGCTGCCTCCACTCAAAGTACCGGTAGGTTCAAAGTCTCTGCGTGTATATGCGTGCGTGCGTGCGTGTGTGTGTGTCTTATGGCAATGCATATCCCTCTGTTGACTGCTTTAAAATGCAATGTTTGAGAGATGCTTCTGGTGTTACATCTAATATGTTGTATAGTCAAGTGTTTTATGGATATTCATAACATTGCTTCTATGTAATATGGTGTAGGCTTTAGGCTACCTGGTCATATTGCTGTTGGTTATGTTTAACGTGATGATTACGTGCTGCGCAAATAGAGTATACGATTATAAATATACGTACTGTAGGCTAATAATAATTGTGCCCTCCCATGCATTTCATATGCCCCCCCTTAAGACTGAGGTCTGGCGACAGGTCTGGAACTACATAGTCAGTATTTTTTGCAAACTATTTGACCTGTTTAGTCCGTACTTTCAGCTATTTCAGCTGCTTATGCAATACTTTTAGCTATTTTCTACCATTGAATCACTTCTTATGTTAACAGACAATTGCTGAAGGTGAACTTAGTGATCTATCAGTAGAGAAAAACCTGGTTTCAGGCAGGTGAACAGTAACAAAAATCTGATTTAATCTGACTGTGCATTGGTGATTTCCATTAAAAAGTGAATGCAGCCTTTACAAAATCGAAGATGCTGCATCATTTCTTTCTCTTTGCTTCTCACCACTGAGCTCAACGCTTTGTCTGATGTGCTGGAAACTTTATTACAACAATACAGTGAATCACCGGTACAAACATTTACCAGCCATGTGGCCGATAGCCCTCTGAGATTTACTCGCCAAACGGAAAATATACCCGCATGTGGCGCCTGGCAAGTGTTCATTTCGGACCCCGTCAGTGATGTTAAACTGTGGATTTGCTTAGTGTATATCTGGGAGTAGGTGCAATAGCTTACGTCAGCTACCTTACCTTAGCTGTAATTTCCAAAGTGAGGGGGACAGATTGTTCAGGAGGATTTTTTTATTATATATTATTTTATTCTTGTCTTTCAATCAACTGACGCAACGTGCACACTCGCCTAATTATGGCTTGATTTATAGTATCAAATCATAACAAGCCTTATCTCAAGACACTTTACAGATAGAGTAGGTCTAGACCACACTCTATCATTTATAAATACCCAACAATTCTAGTAATTCCCCCAAGAGTGTGATAGGGCCAAGAAAAAACTTCCTTTTAGGGAGAAACCTGGGACAGACCCAGGCTCTTGGTAGGTGGTGTCTGATGGTGCCGGTTGGGGGTGTGATGAACAGTGGCTTAGCAGAAGATAATGGAACTATGACTAGAAATAGTAGTTGTAGTAGTTAATGGCGTAGCAGAGCGTAGCAAGGCACTGCAGAGCGTAGCAGGGTGAAGCAGGGCATAGCAGGTCACTGCAGGGCGTAGCAGGGCATAGCAGGACGTAGCAGGGTGTAGCAGGGGCGTAGCAGGGCACTGCAGGGCATAGAAGGACGTAGCAGGGCACTGCAGGGCGTAGCAGGGTGAAGCAGGGCATAGCAGGTCACTGCAGGGCATAGCAGGACTAGCAGGGTGTAGCAGGGGCGTAGCAGGGCACTGCAGGGCATAGAAGGACGTAGCAGGGCACTGCAGGGCGTAGCAGGGTGAAGCAGGGCATAGCAGGTCACTGCAGGGCGTAGCAGGGTGTAGCAGGGCATAGCAGGATGTAGCAGGGTGTAGCAGGGGCGTAGCAGGGCATAGAAGGACGTAGCAGGGCACTGCAGGGCGTAGCAGGGTGTAGCAGGGCACTGCAGGGTATAGCAGGACGTAGCAGGGCACTGCAGGGCGTAGCAGGGTGTAGCAGGGCATAGCAGTGCGCGGAGCAGGACCACGGCGACAGCTGCAACCATGATTTCGGTGCCATTCTAATCCAAGGAGAACTGCGGGCCGAAAAACAAAAGGACTCCGGGGAATAAGCTCCCCAGAGCTAAGTTAGTAACAAGCATTGTCAATGTGGGAATAACAGGGTGATGTGAAGGCAGGGAGGTTCCAGTGGTCATTAGGCCAATCAGTGTGGAGCTGATGGTCCAGTGGTGTGTGAGAGCCGTTTTAGGGCATCTTTAACCCCTGCCTCCAGTGATAGCTGTCATTAACTGCTGCTTTACTGCTTTGTTCCCACACAGTCTCTCGCTCTCTTTTTTCCCTTCAGGTGAGTGACTGCGCAGATGAGATGTATGTCATCATCGCCTTCGTCCCCTACCCCTCCCCCTCCTCTCTCTTTCCCTGGCTTTTTCCCAGAAGGCCTGGTTGGATCGGGACCAAGATATGTGAATATTTGCTTTACCTCCCATTTGCCTCCACTAAAAACCACTCAAACCACTCAAATGGCTCTTACACCGTCCAGTTCACATACACTGACCTGTAAATCTGCACATCCAGCCAATAGAAACGGCTGCTCAGTGTACGAGAATCCATGTCCCGTCCCCCAGGTTGAGAACCACTGTGCTAGGTATCCTCTCACCTTTCTCCCCTCTCTCTCTCTCTCTCTCTCTCTCTCTCAGGTGAAATGAGACTCCATTGAGTGTGCTCTGCTGTTCAGCCTTTTAATTGCATCCCTTACCATTTATGGACAAATGACTAACTGCTAGATGCCTCAAACTGTCTGCCGTGAGAAAAAACTCTCGACAAGATGCACTGGTGTGTGCGTAGACTCAGAGGAGGAAAGATTGTTTTGTTTTAAAAACCATGCTAAAATAAGGTGACCAGGTTTTTATCTTTGTAAACTTAAAACGGGGACACTGCCCCAGGGGCGTCACTAGACCTAGAGCTGGTCCATGGGCATGCTCCCCCTGTTTAAATGCATCAATCTGGTGCACTTTGAAAACAAATTCAGACAAGCCTCTTTGTAATTATGACATATATTAAAAAAAAAAAATACAACATAAATATATATATAATTATATTTTTGAAAAGTGATGTAGTACAACCAGCAGAACACTAATTATGTGTGAGGTAAGTTTAGAGACAAGACTATTTAATTATTAAAATATGAAATGTTTTTGGCAAGAAATGTTCCCCAAAATTATGATTATGCTTATTTTTGAAATGTATATGCTGTAGTACAACCAGCAGGGGGGCTTCTATGTGTGGAATAGTTTTGGAGACATGACTCTCTGTAATTATGACATTAATTTTTTTTTGGAAAACATATTCACCAAAATTATGAATATGCTTATTTTTTTTAAGTGCTGTAGTACAACTAGCAGGAGACAAGTTATAATTGAGGTAAGTTTGTAGACACTACCTTATTTAATCATTAAATTAATAAATATTGTTGTTGTATCTCTTTTCGGTGTTGTAGTTTGTAGACGGTCCCTAAGGTGTTGTAGTTTGTAGACGGTCCCTAAGGTGTTGTAGTTTGTAGACGGTCCCTAAGGTGTTGTAGTTTGTAGACGGTCCCTAAGGTGTTGTAGTTTGTAGACGGTCCCTAAGGTGTTGTAGTTTGTAGACGGTCCCTAAGGTGTTGTAGTTTGTAGACGGTCCCTAAGGTGTTGTAGTTTGTAGACGGTCCCTAAGGTGTTGTAGTTTTTAGACGGTCCCTAAGGTGTTGTAGTTTTTAGACGGTCCCTAAGGTGTTGTAGTTTGTAGACGGTCCCTAAGGTGTTGTAGTTTGTAGACGGTCCCTAAGGTGTTGTAGTTTGTAGACGGTCCCTAAGGTGTTGTAGTTTGTAGACGGTCCCTAAGGTGTTGTAGTTTGTAGACGGTCCCTAAGGTGTTGTAGTTTGTAGACGGTCCCTAAGCACTCGTCTTACTGCCGTCTCACCGCCGGTTGCTCGTAGAGACCAATGTTATTTCTCCAGGTTGGAGGACGGCTCGTTTTGATGAAAATGAGTTTGTAGCTCGTTGTTAACCTTACTACGGTAGAAAAGGTGCGTCGTTTGTGATTTAATAACATTTCGCTATAGAGTAATTGATCTCGGAAGTTTGAATCTGTGAATATCTTTTTAACTTTACCGAAGTTGAGCTCTGAGCAGCGCTGCTCTGGCTGTCTTGAGCCTGCGCGTGTAGGGTGCGCGACTACACGTTTGGTCACTGTTTTATTAGAATTTCGGGTCTGTCAGTCACAGTGAAAACCGGGGATATTTCCGGGGACAGCTCCAGCCGGGGACAGGTCACCGAAACCGGGGACGTCTGGTCACCCTATGCTAAAAGGCCATATTGAAGTTGAAGTATGAATCTGAAAGATATGTAACAAGACTTAAAGGACAATTCCGGCGCAAAATGAACCTGGGGGTTAATAACATATGTGTACCGAGTCGACTGTTCTCTGGGACATGTTTTCATGTTAATCTAATGCGTCTCTAGTTTTAAACAAGCTACCGCAAAACCGGTGGTTAGCTGCTAACGCTAGCTTTCGGGGCACTTGGTAAAACGCTATTTTATACCACTAACAAAGCTCAAAATAGCACCACATTTCAACTGTAGCATAATGAGGGTCCCTAAATGCAAAACGAAGGCGGCTGCGTGTAAACATGAACGGTCCTGTCTTTATAATCTATCTTTTTTAATAAACTGTCTGTACACTTACAAAGTTCTCAATGCTTGGGTTTACATGTAGGGACCCTCATTATGCTACCATGGAAGTGTGGTGATATTTTGAACCTTGTTAGTGGTGTAGAAATAGAGATTTACCATGTGCCCTGAAAGCTAGCGTTAGCAGCTAACCACCGGTTTTGCGGTAGCTTGTTTCAAGCTAGAGACGCATTAGATTAGCATGAAAACATATCCCAGAGAACGGTCGACTCGGTACATATATGTTATTAACCCCTAGGTTCATTTTGCGCCGGAATTGTCCTTTAATGTCAGCAGCCACACATGGCCCTGCGCTAATGCTGTCAACATAATGAAACTAAACAGCTGGATAATGACAGCTATAGATTCTGACCTGATGGGGTGGAAATTAATAAGGGCGCTTTCACACCTATAGTTGGTGGACTTGGTGCGACTCGGGGGTGGAGTTGCAACATTGCTGCATTTTTCATTTGGTTTGGTGTGCGTTCGACACGGTCGCTTGTTCATTGGACAAAATTTTGTCGCCGACACTTCTCTCAGAAATAATGGAGCGCCACGGTGAACAATGATCAGCTGACAGACAGCGATCGATGGCGAGATGATGATGATGATGATGTCAAACAGACGGCCATCCACAATCTCAGGCTGTTTAGTTGTTGAGTAAATGGCCAACTTGGTGATAAAAGTGCTTTTGATAGCCTATCTCTAAAACTCAAAGGATCCTGTTATTTTTTTCTTTTCTTTCATTGTTCTACTATGGCTCTATTTAAGTAGCTGTAAGTCCAAACACAGTGTGCATTCTTTTGGAGCCAAACTCTTAATCTGAATTAAATGCGAAACGTGTTTCTCGGCCTGTGGCAGGGAGCGCCCCGGCGAGTCACAGCTCGCCAAACAATGATCCAACATGAAGGGGTGGAAGCCCCTAATACTCCCCCCCCGAACCCCCTCACCTGGCCCCCTGCATACCTTTTACACACACACACACACACACACACAACGAACACGGTTTCAGCCTTGAAATAAGGGACAGGGAGCCGATATGGTCCTACAGCAGAACCATGTCAAAGTATACCCTTAATAGACTTTGACTGCATTTGTGCTAATACATAGTTATTACACTTTATGTGTTGTAACTTCTATCAGCAAGTTTTTGGGCCAGTCCGTGAAGCAGCTTCACATACTGACTTTCAAAAGAAGACCGTGTCCCTGATTATTGCATCACAGCACTGATCCAGTTTTAGGAGAAAGCAGTACAAGCAGCAACCAGGGCTGCATGTTGAAACCGGGATGTATGTACTATCGGGGCTGTCAAAATTGGCCAACAATTATGTTTGAATAATGCTTATAAAAACACATAGGTTTGATTATATTCGAATATCTCATTTTGTGCATTATGTCCATAAGAGGGCAAACCAACACGAGAGACAAACTACTCATAGGTTTATCTTTTTTAACATAAACCTGTATTTTAAAAGATCGACATACCTACACATAACAAAATAGGTACGTAACATTTTTATTTGTACTGTACATATAATAATAATACAGAGAAACCAATGATTCAAGGTATGAATCTTCCTGAAAATGCAACGAAATGTAGCTGACAGTGTCATCAACAAACTTAAAGATTTTTTGAACGTACACATGTTCCACCAAAACGAGTTCCTTCCTGAGACTATTTAACAGAGGCACCGTGGCTCCGTCCGGAGCTTAGCCCCGCCCAAGGCGATTGTGATTGGTTTAAAGAAATGCCAAAAACCAGAGCAGGTTTTTCTTCCATCCAGGAATGCTGTGTGGACTAGCCAGACCTTCTTCCACAGAGCTGTGGAGGAAGGTCTGACAAAGCGAGACTGTGTATTATCTTACGGTTTCTCTGCTTTGTGTTTGTCAAGCTCTCTGAAGTTGTTCTCTCTCCACGCCATAACTACTCCTCACTTCTCTTCTGTCTCTTGCCGTGCCTCTCTCTTTCTCTTCCCCTTTTCTATCTTTCCCATCTCTCGCTCGTCCTTTTGTCTGTCTTCAGAAGCCGCCCGGCTCGTTTCTTTGTGTCTCTTTGTCCGCTTTCAGACGCCAGCGGACTTCAAAGTAGGCCAGATCCGTGACAGGAGAGAAGGTGAAAGAGACACTGGTGAGAGAGAAAGAGAGAGAGAGAGAGAGAGAGAGAGAGAGAAGGAACGCATGCTGGACAGAGAGAGAGAGAGAGAGGGAAGAGGAGTTCAGAGCTCTTTACAACTATACAACAACAAATCAATGTAAAACACACACACACACACGCACACACACACAGGAAGCAGGACATGTGTCACGCGATAACCCTGGTCATCATGTGATATGTAGGTTTAGGTCGTTTTATCTAGCTAATTATTATTGTTAAATATTCTTCTTAAACGGACCACTTGTGGGCCATCGTCAAAGAAAAAATATGAAGTAAAAATCTGGACAAAAGGGGGGCACTTTGGCCTTGAGGGGCAAAAGGGGCAGGTAGCCCCCCCCCCACCTCTGCTGGTAAATTTGACAGCAAGATTGTGTGATATCACGTTTGGGGGTGTGCCTATTAAACCGAATGGCAGTTATTTTGTACAACATTTGGGCCTGAGAGTGGCACTTGAGGAAGAGGGGCGGGGTCACCACATATACCTTACTCTGACTGGTCTAAAGTGTCGGATGGACGGTTGGACCGAGCGACCCGCAGGCATCGATACCATCAGGATCTTTTCTTCAGGGGCAGGAAAAGCAGAACTCATGGGGGACAAAAGAGGGAGAGGGGGGAGAAGGCCCACCAGGAGTGTGTGGATTGAAGTGTCTTGTTGGAGGAGACAAAGAGAAGGGCATGTCGGTACCTGCCCCACACACACACACACACACACACACACACACACACACACACATTTTAGTCCGCTGTCAACCCCAAACATCCCCTCCCCGGCCCACAGCACTTCAAACATATCCGCCCTCAGCACTGTGTGTGACGTGTGTGTGTGTGTGTGTGCGCCTCAAAGGCCTATCTGATCCACAGTGTGAGGTGGAACATCCGTGGAATGCTGAGAATAGAAAAACAGTATTTACTCAATACTGTTATCTGAATATACTGAAGTTATGGCTGTGAAAGGGAAGGAAGGGGAAATTAATTGTGTGTGTGTGGCATGTGATAAGAGCATTAAGCATTTAGTTCTGACTGAAGGCAGATACTAACAGATGGATTTAGATAGAAGCGTCTGGTTTTCACTACATGGGTGAGGACAGAGCTGCTCCTGGCTCACGCCGACACTAAAGCCTACCTACACACGATCAAAGTTCAGATTATTGCTACTGACCTTTCAAGACGTAACCGGGACCAAAAGCAACGATTGCAATTGTTTGTGTCTCAGTGAGTGATGGGAACAACAATCTTTGACATTGGTCCAGTATTAAGAGAGATCGCTGCAGTCAGCAGAAACAAGGTACAATGTACGTTTTTTTAAACGGAGTCTGGTGAGTTAAGCGCTCGCTTGTCAACTTGTAAAAATGTCTAAGTTTAACACCCAACAAAGTGCATCCTCTCTCTGTAGGTAACATGCATTACCTGCAGGCCTAGGTAACATGCATTACCTACAGGCCTAGGTAACATGCATTACCTACAGGTCTAGGTAACATGCATTACCTACAGGTCTAGGTAACATGCATTACCTACAGGTCTAGGTAACATGCATTACCTGCAGGCCTAGGTAACATGCATTACCTACAGGTCTAGGTAACATGCATTACCTACAGGTCTAGGTAACATGCATTACCTACAGGTCTAGGTAACATGCATTACCTACAGGCCTAGGTAACATGCATTACCTACAGGTCTAGGTAACATGCATTACCTACAGGCCTAGGTAACATGCATTACCTACAGGTCTAGGTAACATGCATTACCTACAGGCCTAGGTAACATGCATTACCTACAGGCCTAGGTAACATGCATTACCTGCAGGTCTAGGTAACATGCATTACCTACAGGCCTAGGTAACATGCATTACCTGCAGGTCTAGGTAACATGCATTACCTGCAGGTCTAGGTAACATGCATTACCTGCAGGCCTAGGTAACATGCATTACCTACAGGCCTAGGTAACATGCATTACCTACAGGTCTAGGTAACATGCATTACCTGCAGGTCTAGGTAACATGCATTACCTACAGGCCTAGGTAACATGCATTACCTGCAGGCCTAGGTAACATGCATTACCTGCAGGCCTAGGTAACATGCATTACCTGCAGGCCTAGGTAACATGCATTACCTGCAGGCCTAGGTAACATGCATTACCTGCAGGCCTAGGTAACATGCATTACCTGCAGGCCTAGGTAACATGCATTACCTACAGGCCTAGGTAACATGCATTACCTACAGGCCTAGGTAACATGCATTACCTGCAGGCCTAGGTAACATGCATTACCTGCAGGCCTAGGTAACATGCATTACCTGCAGGTCTAGGTAACATGCATTACCTACAGGTCTAGGTAACATGCATTACCTGCAGGTCTAGGTAACATGCATTACCTGCAGGTCTAGGTAACATGCATTACCTACAGGTCTAGGTAACATGCATTACCTACAGGTCTAGGTAACATGCATTACCTGCAGGTCTAGGTAACATGCATTACCTACAGGTCTAGGTAACATGCATTACCTACAGGTCTAGGTAACATGCATTACCTGCAGGTCTAGGTAACATGCATTACCTACAGGTCTAGGTAACATGCATTACCTACAGGTCTAGGTAACATGCATTACCTGCAGGTCTAGGTAACATGCATTACCTACAGGTCTAGGTAACATGCATTACCTACAGGTCTAGGTAACATGCATTACCTGCAGGTCTAGGTAACATGCATTACCTACAGGTCTAGGTAACATGCATTACCTGCAGGTCTAGGTAACATGCATTACCTACAGGTCTAGGTAACATGCATTACCTACAGGTCTAGGTAACATGCATTACCTACAGGTCTAGGTAACATGCATTACCTACAGGTCTAGGTAACATGCATTACCTACAGGTCTAGGTAACATGCATTACCTACAGGTCTAGGTAACATGCATTACCTACAGGTCTAGGTAACATGCATTACCTGCAGGTCTAGGTAACATGCATTACCTACAGGTTTAGGCCATTTCATTACGTAATTCTTAACAAAACTGGCTTTTTGATTGCGCTAGTTCAAGTAAGAATTTTCAGTCATGTAAAATTTAGATTACTACTTTTATTTTCTAAATTTCATATTAAGCCTTCTCACAATGGATTATGGGATACCGAGGGCTGCAAAGAATCCAATGCGTTGACTGGTTGTATTCTTGCTGTTTGCATTTCTCAGCCACATTTGCTTTCATTACTTTTATTTACTTTCTTACTTCTTATCATACTTCCTTCTCTCCTTTGGCTCCCCCCCCCACCCCCCATCCCATTCATTCTTTCTTTCAAATTCCATCCTCTTCATTTGTACCCCCCCAGCAGGGGGTAGGTGGGTTCAATTGATGGAGCAGTTAGCCGTTGCCACGACAACGAGTGGCCTATCCCTCACCTCTCCTTGGGATCCAGGAAGTCGATTAGTTATAGAGTTGAGGAAAAAAAGACCGAGAGAAGGAGAGAATTAGTGAGGTGAAACGACAAGCCCTCTTCTCTTTCTTCCTAAAGGTAAAATGTCTGTTTGTGTCAAAGGAGTGTGGTGTCTTTGAAGAGAGCAGAGATAACAGCTTCAGTTCTCCGTCGTAAAGAGCTGTCTGACAGCAAGGTAAAGCTGTGAAAATATTCTAAATATAGAGATTTTTAGGTGTCTAAAACATGTTTAGCTGCCCCCCCCCCCGTCCACAGCAGGACATTGCTTATCTTCTGTGTCGGTACTCCTGCCTGCTTCTCCAAACTGGGGGAGTGCTGACCCCCATCTACTGTAGCTAACACACTGACTCTGGAGAAGTAGCTCATACAACCACACTTTAAAGTGCTCATATTCTGCTTTTTGCGTTTTCCCTTTCCTTTATTGTGTTATATATCTTTTTTTGTGCACGTTATAGGTTTACAAAGTGAAAAAGCCCAAAGTCCCCCCCAAAGGGACTTACCATCTCCAACAGAAAACACTGTTCACAAACTGCTCCAAACAGCTCTATTGTAGTCCAGCCTTTACTTCAGAGACAAACGTGGTCACTTTGGAACACACGTTATAATGCTCACCTAGCTGCTAGCATGGCACGCCCTCATACTCTGCTTCTGACTGGCTAGTAGTCCTTACCTAGCTACTGTCAGGGCACGCCCTCATACTCTGCTTCTGACTGGCTAGTAGTCCTTACCTAGGTACTATCAGGGCACGCCCTCATACTCTGCTTCTGACTGGCTAGTAGTCCTTACCTAGGTACTGAGCATGTGCGACTCCTAAAAAAGATATAACAGAAGTGAGAGGTCTCAGACCTTCCTCCACAGTGCTGCGGAGGAAGGTCTGGCTCTGGTTTATTGGCATTTCTTTAAACCAATCACAATCGTCCTGGGCGGTGCTAAGCGCCGGACGGAGCCACGGTGCCTCTGCAAAATAGCCTCGGGAAGGAACTTTCACCGTAAGCTCTTGGAAACTGTCACAGGCATCTTACAGTTTGTCAACTAAATGAAATATTATTTTTCACTGATAATGAAAATTGGTGTAAATCGCAACCCTACACTGGAGCCCAGGAAAGTGTCTCCAGTGTGACCTGTGAGCCCCCAAACAGCCCGTGGAATGTTCTAGTGTGCCAGTGAATGAAGCTCTGCTGCATTAACACACTGTCTCTAGACTCCTTTAAACTACGTGGAGGTCACTGACCCCTGCCCGTGTGTATGTGTGTGCGTGCATGTGTGTTGTGTGTGTGTGTGTGTGTGGTCAGAGGTCAGCATGTGTTCGACAGACGATGGAGGAAGTAGATGTGTGAGGTTTCTGGACTCTGGACAGTGTAGGCACAAACAAACATGGCAACAATTTCACCTGCCTGACGAAGGTATATTCACTTTCTGTCTTCTTTCTTTCTTTTTTCTTTTTACTTTCTGGAGGTCCACCAGTAAAAAAAAAGTTTCTGATATTAACATCCTTTCAAACCAAACCTGTAAATATTACGTTGACTCACCTGAGCAGCTGTTCTCTGTCTGTGTGTGTGTGTGTGTGTGTGTGGCAGAGAAACCCTTTAATCTTCTAAAGTGGTTCCTGTTGCATGATTAGATGGCGGTGTTCCAGAGTCCATGAGAAAACACACACAACACACACACACACACACACACACACACACACACACACACACACACACACACACACACAGCTGCTCAGGTGTTCCCTAAAGGTATACAAGCTTTAGCCCAAATACTGGCGTATCTCTGGTGCTCTGAACTTTTGTTCAGAGCACCAGAGATAATCTTCCATAATCTTTCCATATTGTAATTCTATGATTCCTCATGTGCTTTTTTCTGTTTCTTGTGATGACTCTTTGTAATTCAACAATCACCAGAAACTGTGCCTGAACCTGTTGTATTTCACTGTGAGTAACAGTGTGTGTGTTTCTCTTCAGATGTGGTATATGTGTCATTACTGAGCTACCAACATGGAAAAAAACATAGTCTGAAGTGGTCATACTCAGATTGTAGTCAGAATATGAGTCTGATACCGCTCCACTGGGCTGTGATTATGGGGCGTGTTTCAACCCAACCAGGAAAGAAAATGCCTTTGCACTCCATTGGATAGACCTACAACCAATCAGAGCAACGGAGTTGTAAAGAAATTCAACCCAAGTGCTCTTTGGCGACGTGGTTGACTACGTTACTGTTGATCATCGGTCCATCATCGTATAAAGCCCGCCCCCCTGACAATTTGATTGGTCCGAACAGCTCTGGTTCGAGCATATAGTTGCTCCACAACGGGTCAAGTCTGGACCCAACTTCCCGACCTCAAATGTTGTGGGCGGGGCTAGGTTCGACTGGCGTCCAGGCTAGGAAAAACACGCACGCCTATGATGAAGTTGTCATTTGCACCAATAGGCCTCTGAAGCAAGGTTACAATCGTTCACAAAAACTAGGTGGGGAAAAAACACTGTCGATAACTGATATAAAAATCAAAACGAGGCCTTACAAAAAAACGATAACTAGGCAAATAACGTTAAATCTTTCAGAGTTGACATTTCCTATGCCATAGACATATATAGTTTGCTGTGAAATCATTCTGGATCTTCAACGTGTAGGCTACAGGCAAGAACAGGAAGGAGAAAAAAAATGACCACGGCAAATAATAAAAGTTATGCAAATAAAAAAAACAATGAATCAATACCAAGAATGACTGCATATTTCAAATTCAAACCCTGATAGTGTTCTTCTGTTTCCTCTCACAGGGCTGGAGAATGATCTGTGTGTGTGGCCGTCTGTGTGTGTGTGTGTTTGCATGTTTGTCACCTGGCTGTGTGTGTGTGTGTGTGTGTGTGTGTCTGGATGCACATTCTCTCTGTTTTTGTTTCCCATGTGTTGTTTTGCCACTTGGTTGGGTGCAGCGATGCAGGAATGTCCAATTAATGAGACAAAAAGAAGAAAGAAAGAAGACTAGAGAATGAAGGAAGCTGGAAGGAAAAGAGCGGAAGAAAAGAGAGAAAAGAGGGAGGACGAAAGAGACAGATACGGGAAAGAAAAGTTGGAAGGAAGCGAGGAGGAATGAAGTGATTGAGGAAAGAAGGACAAGAGGAGAGGGCGTAATACATTCTGAAAAAAAAACTGTAGGCCTATCAAATCAATCAATCAATCAATCAATTACAGGAATAAAACATAGCATACAGTAAAATCAGATTACATAAGGTTACATAAAAACAGGAGGAGGAGAGGGAAAATGTCACACATGCTGATGAAGACCCCAAAAAGCTAGTAAATGGACCTTGAGTTTAGGTTACCTTGTGTTAGTGTGTAGTGATTTGGCCTGTGTACTTCTGTTGGTTAGGGGAAACGTGTATATGTATCACTACACGTACAGTATTCTGACAGGTTGAGACTGTTAGCACCACAGCTACACTGTAAGACGACAACTCCAATGGATCCAAACTCGCTAGAGCTGTGCCCTCCTCCAACCACTGGGGACGGGCCAACAGAGAGGGAGGGAGAGGGAGGGTAACTGCACATTGAGTTGCAATAGGTGCCTGGTGGAGCGACACGGAGAGAGGGAGAGAGAGAAAGAGAGGACACAAACCTCGACGCACCGCTCTGCACTCTCCCTTAATTTCTTTTTTGCAACCCATCTCCCTTACTTTTCCCTCTAAATGCTTACTCTCCTACAGTAGTTCACGGCTCATCTCTTCTTACACTCCGGTTGATTTATATCTCAAACTTCCCCCCCCCCTCCCTCCGTCGGAGCGGACCGAGCGAACAGGTGGAGATGATGTCGAGCGGAGCGGCGCTCGGCGCTGCGCTCTCCCCGGCTCAGCGCACCCAGGCGCGGTTCGCGCTGCTGCTGTGGCCGCTGCTAGTGACCTGCTTCTGCTGCTTTCACTCGGCGTGGGCGCAGGAGCTGCCGACCAACGGGGTGCACGGCTACAGCCTGCACCCGCCCTACTTCAACCTGGCCGAGAGCACCAAGATCACCGCCACGGCGACCTGCGGGGAGGACGACACCGGCCGCAGCGTGCAGGACCTGTACTGCAAGCTGGTCGGAGGCCCGGTTTCCGGAGACCCGAGCCAGACCATCCAGGTGAGCGGGGCGGGGGGGAAACACTTCAGAAAAGTATTATCCATACGTGCTATATTGCTGCTCAACACTGAGTCAGACACTTTGTTGGATCCAAAGTTTGGATTTTCCTAAAATAAGTGTTTCCCACCGTAGGGCTACATGCAGTTTTATCCCCCATAATACCCTGATACTACAGTATTTCAGGTATATGTTTGTGGTGCGGGCTCCATTTTAGTTTTACAGTGACGTGATGTTCCTACAGTATGTCTGTATAGTAGAGCTGCACAAATAATCGTGATTTTCAAAAATATGGTGAATCATATTATATCAGTCACAATAATCGCAATTCGATATTTTCCTCATATGGTGCAGGCCTACTCTATGGTAGCATTAAACACTCAGGGTGCATTCCTTTACGAGCCCTTATGAGTGATCTTATTTCATTGAATTTGCAGCTTTTGATAATACACTATATATCAGTTTCCTCTAAGGACATGGTCGTATCAGATTTGCAGTAGACTTTGTAATGACGTTTGTATCCTCTGTGGTGTCACTGTGATCTTCCCCAAAAAATCTTTTTTCAAGAATGTCACAAAAAAGCGGCAAATTATGCATCACAACTATGAATCACGTTCCGTGGCCACTTTATGTTCAAATATCCACTCATACAGCTGTTATATAACAGATATTTCTTATAGTGTACCCTACTGGTCACTGCTGCTGTTCCTACTGTTGTTTTCCGATCACCAAAACTGCAAGTTTGATTCCCGTTTGGTGATGTTAGAGCTGCTGCTGGATGCCCACCACTTCAACTGCTTTCAGACTAGAGAGCTGAACAGAGGGGGGTCAGCAGTGTGCAATGAATCTCTGCTCCGGCCAAGTCATTATTTCATGCACGGCTTCCTTTGTAGGACTTAACACAGGCCACTTACATAAGGACGGGCAGCACTTCCCTTAGAGTGGACTCCATAGGCTACAGCTACTGATAAAGGTTTCCACATCAGGCTTTATGTGTGTGTTTTTTATGACAAGTTTTTAATATGATGATGAGCGTGGTAAAAAGCCGTTGTGTTTGATGTCCAAGCCTCCGGGCGTCACTAATTAACACACAAAAGGGATTGTTGCAGTTTCCACGGGTTAACCATTAAAGCAACCCTGTAGGCGATAACATGCAGGCTTATTGCCTCCTCCCTCCCTCTCTCTCTCCTTCTCTCTCTCTCTCTCTCTCTCCCACCCACCTGTTCTCCACATTCCTCACAGTGACTGACCCGTGTCCTCCAATCAGAACGCGGTTTATCCGCTCCGTTACTGCGAGATTATCCAGACCCGAGCGCTGCTTCCTCCGCCCTTCTTACAGATACAGATACAGATACAGATACAGATACAGATGGCTTTATTTATCCTCAAGGGGCAATTCAGTTTCTACAGTCCACCGAAAACATATACACACATTCATATTGCCGGTCATCAATGACAGAGGAAGCGCAGTAAATAAAAGGCACATGGGAAAGTGGAAGATCCACAAGTATACAACAACAAAAAACATTTGAAATAAGGACTGACTCTAGACGATAAAGTACGATCAAGAGACGAAAGAAAATAATAGAAATCAATAAAGCGCCGAGTGTATTGCACATCATTTTTGGTGCATAATGCTTTTCATTGAAGGCAGTTACTACGCATTCAGCAGCTAAAATGCAGAGGGAATGAAGGATTTGGAGTAACCGTAATAGTGTGTTCCATTTGTACTCGAGCTCGGAACTGGGACAAGCTCGCAGTACGACTCTCTCTGTATAAGAACGCGGCTGACCGCGTAGGGAGGAGGTCAGGGGGGATGGGGGGGGCATTAACATACAGAGAACGGAGTTCGCTTCCCGGGGAAAACAAATGACTTTCACCCAGGAAATGCATGTTCCTTTGGGGGTGTTTTAATACAAACCACAATCATTTTTCTAAACTTAACTCGTCTTTTCGGTGCCTTAAACTTAACCTTCGTCGCCGCATAACACTAAACTTAACCGTAATCTCCGCCGAAATGACCGGCAGCTCGCGGTGCTCTGTACCCAGCACACAGTCACCTACTCTCGGGGTAACTGAACCACCAACTACCGCTGAGCTGACGGAGCTCCATGCCAAGCCTGCAGCGGCACCGGCTGCCTGTTGTTATTTTACGGATTTATTTCAAATGAAATCCGTTAAATAACCGAAAAAGTGGATTTCGAGATCCTTTTGACGTTTAGTGTTTGCAGAGCATTTGATATGCGTGCTCATGAGTCCCCTTTTGAAGTGAAATGGAAAGAGCTCAGAGATCAAGATAAAGATATGAGATGCATGAGTAAACAGCAGGCAGTCTGAAGTGGTGTTTGATTGTGAAGACTGAGAATGAGGCCTAGACAAAAAATAAAGTGCCCTGAGGGGGATTCCTTCACACTTTTAAGTTGTTGATTCAACTTTAACTTTAAAGACACATACAAAAAAAAACAATGCCACCTTACACTCCAAGAAATAAATCTGTAAAATAACAGAACAAGTTGCAGAGGCTAGGTTATATATATTTTCTGAGTAATTCTGTTCGGTTCAGCTAGATTCTCTGCAGGATTCTGCAGTACTTGATCCCGACCACATTTCAGCCACTAAAGCGACTCCACACTAAGGATTACAGCGCGTATTGTCTCATCAGAGTTTTCATTCAGCCTTTCTCCGACCTGCCTGCTCGGGGGAAAGTTTTTTGGTTGAAGTGGCCACGTTGGTGCATAATTAGCTCAAAATGAAGCCACGAAATCTGGTCATTAGCTCCAGGAATGGTGCATTATGGGGTTTGAGCGAAGGGGTTTTGCCCACTTTGGCTGGGCTATTGTGGCTCGGCCCACTTTGTCGGGTTACTGCAGCCCCCCCTGAACAACACACACACACACACACACGCACACACACACACACACACACACACACACACACACACACACACACACACACACACACACCTCTGTGCTGAGGTTAATCCTGTTTTGATTTGACAGCCAGACGTGAGTGTTTTTATTAATTAAAAGCAGCAGGAGGGGGCTGTGTGTGCGTGGGTGCGCGTGTGCATGTGTGCGTGTGTGGGTGTGTGTGTGTGTGTGTGTGTGTGAAGCAATACTACTGACATTCCCATTCGCCTCAGCTGTGTTTACTGTTAATTAGCAAATGCTAACACGCTAAACTGAAGTGGTGAAGGTGAACATGTTAAACATTATAGCTGCTAAAACAGCAGCATGTTAGCATTTGCATTGTAGAATGCTGCTGTGAGCAACAGCGTTTAAACAACTGAAATGATCTCAGTTTCAGCACCATTTCAGAACTAATCTCGGTCTACACTAACACGCCTGTAAACGCATACTGCAGACCATTCTGTACGTTAACATGCACATAACTTGCATGCACCTTATTCCGAAAAAGACCATAGCAACGCACAGAGCTGGCCATAAGCCGCACACAGGTCGTAAACGGTTGCAAACTGCGGTAAAAACCCAGATTGAGACGCATATTCTGAATGCGCTGTATACATGTCCAAAGAGTGCCTCTAAAACCTGAATAATACCGGCATATCCCACATGCAATATTCGGGAAAAGGTCTTATTCGGAATATGCTGTTAACATGACCTGTATAATAGTGGAATATTGGTGTGCCATGCAAGATGGAAGCAGGAGAGAGAGTGAGACACAGAGGGGAAAAAGACATGTCATACCGAAAGAGTCAAAAGAAAAGCTGCGCGTTGTGTTCAGAGAGGAATAAAGATTGATCACATAAAGTGGCAGGTGTTGACTGAGCAATCCTTTGTCTCCCTCTGAGTGAGGAAGACGTGTCTTCAGGGCAGCGCTGGGGAGTCGTGCTCATTCACCAAAGGTGGAGGGAAAGAAAGAAATAGAGAGAGAGAGAGAGATGACAAACGACTGAATGATAGAGTGTGTAACGCACAGGGAGAGGGGAATGCACTCTGCATGTTCAGTTCCAGGTGGTCTTTTTTGTCGACGTGCTTGCTTGTTAAGAGGAAGAAGTGAAGAGAGGATGGACCGTGTGTAGAGAAAGAATGAGTGACGGACAGGAGGAAAGCCGACTAGGGTTGCCCGATGTTGACCAAATGTGATATTGCAATGTTGAGCGTGAATGTTGCGAAACCGATGTGCATTCTGATTAGGGCTGAACGATTAATTGCATTTGCGATAATATCGCGATATGTTAAAATGCGATTTCCTAATCGCAAAGGCTGCGATTTGGTCACATGACTCGCGAGAGCAAATCAGTCTGCACTCCGCAGAGAAAGCATCAACTTAGCACGCTAACGCTACGTCATACCTTGAGCAGATTTATGTCATTCAAACAACTCTGAGTTGTAGTTTAAAACTTTTACAGCCATTTTAATAAAACGAAGGGTTTTATTCTGGCTCGAGTCCATACGTGCAGTTAATGGATACAGACACGCAGAACTGAAGGCTCAGTTGGCAACGATTAGCTCTGATTAGCGGTTAGCTCCGGTTAGCTCCGGTTAGGGTTAGCTAGCTCCGTTATAAAGATATGAGTGGAGGAGCTGCCACTGAGAGGGGTAACAACCAGACTCTGATAAATGACGTTCGGGGAGCTTTCACAGCAGCGTGGCCACGGTGTTTCAACAGTTTTATTAGTACAGTTAATCCCACGGCAAGAACACCAGCAACTAGCTAACGTAACGATAGCCTCTCTGAACAAGAACACCAGCAACTAGCTAACGTAACGATAGCCTCTCTGAACAAGAACACCAGCAACTAGCTAACGTAACGATAGCCTCTCTGAACAAGAACACCAGCAACTAGCTAACGTAACGATAGCCTCTCTGAACAAGTGCACACGGCAGCACGCAACTTCACGAGGGGGAGGGGCTGGAGGCAGCTCCTCTCTGTGCACTGTAAAAAAAATACACGTGTGTGTGTATATATATATATATATATACACTATATTTTTACTTATTTAACTGTCTAGTGTGTAATTGTGTGTTGTTCATACTATAAAATGATTTATTTACTTACTAATTCTGATATTCTTAAACATATATGAAAACACAAAAGTTGAAAACACATGAAAATACATTAAAGGTGCCGTAACTAATTGTGAAGATCCAGGACTTTTGAAACATTTGAACATCGCCAACTTCTCAGTCCCTCCCCCCCTTTCCACTAAAGCCCAAAACGGTCTCCTAAGCCGTTTCACACTCTCTCTTTCTGTCCTCACGCTTCTCGTTTCCTTCGCCGTCTCTATGCGCATCTCGCAAAATACACGGAATATTGCATACTTTTAAGTACATTTTCGATATTGATGTTGCACAACGTGAAGTTGCAAAAAAAACGATATTGAGTCGGTATATCATGCACCCCTAAAGCCTAAAAAAAGATGAACAATTTTTTGATTTGGTAACCAACATACAAAACATACAACTCGCAACATGAAACTACCACCCACAAAAAAATCAAAAAAAGATGACACAGCAACTGCAATATTCAAAATCCTTCAACAAAATAGTACCAGAATAGACAATAAACCAAATGAACATATGTATAAATGACAACACCATGAGCCCATCATACAGGTCTCTCCCCAGCACAAGGCTTCTTAGGAGCCCTCCAGAAAGTCCAGCTACTTTCCCCAGCACCCCTTCATTCCTCTACTCTGCCTTGTTCTTTAGTGATGTCATACAGTATACCTGGGGAGGAGATCAGCTTCACATAATGGTTGGTTACCTCCATTTCTCAGCGTTCAGCTGCTGATTGGAGGGAATTTCCTGCCTTCTTTAAAGTTTTGAAGGTACTTTGAACTGCTCTGTGGTCCCAGATCTGAAAGACAACATGACAATTAGTATTGGAAGAGAGGAAAGAAAGAACACAGACACAGAACACCGAAAACAAATGTCTGTACTCAAATCCAATTGAATTCAATTGTGACAGTGTCACTGAGGGGGATATCTGATCAGTTGTTCCCTCAAATGAGTTGGGCTGCCCCCTCTAAGTCGATTAGTCGATTAATCGATCATTTTGGTCCTAGTCAATTTGTCATTTTTTTATGCAATTGTCATGATCAATGACTTATTTCCAAGAAACCTATGAGCACGTCTCTGGTAAACAACGACACAACTTAAAGGGTTAAATTATGAATGATTTTGACTAAAAGTTAAAATCAGATGAATGAAGGTGATGGATAACGACAGATATGTTATAAGGTTAGTCAGGATAATGCTATAAAATGGAATAAAACACCTAAAATTCAATGAAAGTGAAGATCTGATCCTTCATTTCACTTGTGAAGAGCGTTGTATGGAACCGTCCATGTTATTTTGGGGGCGGTTTGGTCGAAAAAAAACCTCTGACCTCAGTGACCTGCAGTGATTACATCTCCTGACCTGGGCTCGTGTTCAGGTCCACACTTGTTTAGTTTATGCTAACGCTTCCATAGCCGGCGGCGGTGGGGTCAAACGCTCAGACAAACCAAACGGGATTAGCAGAGAATGAGGAGAGGCTTTAGGGAGCAAAGAGGCGGAGAGGACACTTGAAGTGGTCACGTCTACCTCTGCCTGAGCACAAATTATTAAAGCAATGCCATGTTTTGGATTGTGGGACATGTTCACCTCCCTTCTACACCCTCTATATCCACACTTTAAGTCTTCTCGCCTCTGCCATAGCGCTGTGCTGAACAAACTATCTCGCTGACTTTGTATAGATCCGGTGTCATCGTAAATGTGGTCTTAATGTTTGATCTATTTGTCCGTGTATATTGCCATGTGCATGAAACAGACTGAAAACAAGTCTGTCTGTCTGTCGGGCGGGCGGATGGGCGGTCGGTCTGCCTTCCAGGCAGCCATTTGTTTGTATGAAAATGACCCGGCAGAGACTTTAACGTGCAGGAGAAAATGTTGTCGTTGTCGTGGTGAACATTATGGCAGGTTCTATTCTAGTTCAAGTTAGGTTGTCGTTGTGTGGCGCAGAAATGAATGGAAACCAATGGCTGCGCCAAACAGTCATACTGAGGCCCAGCAAGGTGACATTTATGACACGTTAAAACCTGCTAGCAGAAAAACAATAGAAGCCAGAGCCTGACTGTTACAGTAACCTGAGTGGAGTCACTTCTCTGCTGGAATATAGGAAACCTGACCCAGGTAGCTGTTGGGACAAACTGTTCTAACAGAAATCTCTTCTATTCCTAGTAGTTTACTGAAACGTTCTGCTGCTGTTTTCGGTGGCTAGATAGTGCTGTAACCTAAAGACTGTTGGGTCAAATCCCAACCAATGTATCCCAATGGCGCTATGATCGGTTTAAGCATCTGCGCATATAATAATAATAAATATATATACATATATATATATATATATATACAGTACATATATTAGACACATGGCATGGTGAATTCAGTTGAATCCTCGGGATGAAATGAAAGGACGATGCATGACAACATGACATGGATGACAACTTGAAATTCTCCTCTGCGTCTGTCCTCCTCAGGGCCAGTACTGTGACATCTGCAGCCATGGCGACAGCGACCGCGCCCACCCCATCACCAACGCCATCGACGGGACGGAGCGATGGTGGCAGAGCCCGCCTCTGTCCCGCAACACCGACTACAACCAGGTCAACGTCACCCTGGACCTCGGACAGGTAAGGACTCCTTAAATATACTGAAACACACACACATGCACGCATGCACGCGGGTTGTCTGTATCGCCATGGTTGTTGTTTGTCAGGACGGTCTGGGATCCATTTGAGATCTGTGTGCTGGGGTGCTCTGCTTTCACTCTTTTTCTGTCCAAAAGTGCCAAGTTTAAAGAACACCACAAAGAGTTACCTAACAGTTTTAGGGCCCCTATCTTGCCCCCAGTGCAGCGCAACGCAAACCCAAGTCTCTTTGCTAGTTTAAGACCGACCCAGTTGTCAGTTTCCCGTCCAGCACCCACGTCGTTTAAATAGCAAATGCACCTGCACCCATCTGTGGCCCATGGGCGTGCTGGTCTTACAGGGAGGTGTGTTCAGGTGCATTCTGGGCGTGCTGGTCTTACAGGGAGGTGTGTTCAGGTGCATTCTGGGCGTGCTGGTCTTACAGGGAGGTGTGTTCAGGTGCATTCTGGGCGTATTACTATCTTGAGGCAGTGGGAAGTGATGGCACCATTAACCAACAACAACCTGGTCTAAAGTCAATAACGCAGCATTTCATTGTTATTTTAACAGAGCATTAGTAAAATGATCCTAGGCTCGTGCACAGCGCACGCACACTATGCTTGTTACACACACAGGGACTGTAGGGAATGAATAAAAATATTATGGTGTAAATCCTCCATCATAATAGCAATGCTCCAAGGTCCAAACGCGCCTGGCTTTTAAAGGGAATGGGAGATGATCTCTGATTGGTTGATTGCATGTTACGCCCAAAACTCACCTCTGATTAATGAAGACACTAAGTACAACCCTTTAGGACCATGTGCCCTTTTTTCTAGTATTTCAGCTTGACAGTATGCTGTGTGAATGTTTGTTGTAGAAGACGTTTCTACACCTGAAGTTCTGTTCTCGGTTCTCATCGACTTGCCTCTTCTTGTGCTGTGCGTTTTAAAAATCTTCCATGTTCTTAGCAGGAGCTCCTGTTTGTTCTAGCTGGTGGTGGTGTAGTGAATCCATCGGAATGACACACACTCACAGGCACACACACACACACACACACACACACACACACACACACACACACACACACACAGTACAGAAAAAGTCGAAGTCAACCTTTGTGTGTTCCTGAACGTCGCTCTTGAACAACCATTACGTTTCTGAATGCGACTCTTTTGTGCCAGGCTCTCCTGCTCGAGTGCCCTCCTCATTCATGAGCACTGAGGCATTCCCTATGTGTGTGTGTGTGTGTGTGTGTGTGTGTGCACTTGTGTCCGTGACTGGAGTGTTTTCTGTCATTCAGTTTCCCTTCTCTCTTCCACCTATCGTCCCTTTTCTCCTCTCTCTCTCTACTTTCTTTCCTCTTCTCTCTGAGTTGAAAGGGAGGGAGCTGCCACTGTGTGTGTGTGTGTGTGTGTGTGTGTGTGAAGATTGTTAAAGCTTTTGAAAGCCTGTTCTGTGGAACTAATAAAAGAATGAATAAAAGGTTTTTAAAGAGGTTTTTAAAATCATGTTTGCATTGGAGGGAGGAGGGGGGGGGGTGTTTACATGCACACCAATATTCCACTATCATTCAGACTATGACAATATCCCGAATTTAATACAGGTCATGTAAACAGCTAATTCTGTTTGGATATTCCGAATAAGGCCTTTTTTTGGAATTTAGCCTTTTCAAATTCTATTATGTGTTGTGTGTGTTGTGCGTGTTCTGTATGTGTGTTTGTTCTGTAAATGCGTTTGTTGCGCGTATTGTGTGTGTTGTGCATTTGTTGTGCGTGTTGTGCGTGTTGTGTGTGTTGTGCATGTTGTGTGTGTTCTGTGTGTTCTGTGTGTTCTGTATGTGCGTTTGTTGTGCGTGTTGTGTGTGTTGTGCATGTTGCGTGTTGTGCGTTTGTTGTGCGTGTTGTGTGTGTTGTGCGTGTTGTGCGTGTTGTGTGTGTTGTGCATGTTGTGTGTGTTCTGTGTGTTCTGTATGTGCGTTTGTTGTGCGTGTTGTGTGTGTTGTGCATGTTGTGCATGTTCTGTGTGTTGTGTGTGTTGTGCGTGTTCTGTGTGTTCTGTATGTGCGTGTTGTGTGTGTTGTGCATGTTGTGTGTTGTGCGTGTTGTGCGTGTTGTGTGTTTGTTGTGCGTGTTGTGTGTGTTGTGCATGTTGTGTGTTGTGCGTGTTGTGCGTTTGTTGTGTGTGTTGTGCGTGTTGTGTGTGTTGTGCATGTTGCGTGTTGTGCGTTTGTTGTGCGTGTTGTGTGTGTTGTCCATGTTGTGTGTGTTCTGTATGTGCGTTTGTTGTGCGTGTTGTGTGTGTTGTGCGTGTTGTGTGTGTTCTGTGTGTTCTGTATGTGCGTTTGTTGTGCGTGTTGTGTGTGTTGTCCATGTTGTGTGTGTTCTGTGTGTTCTGTATGTGCGTTTGTTGTGTGTATTGTCCATGTTGTGTGTGTTCTGTATGTGCGTTTGTTGTGCGTGTTGTGTGTGTTGTGCGTGTTGTGTGTGTTCTGTGTGTTCTGTATGTGCGTTTGTTGTGCGTGTTGTGTGTGTTGTCCATGTTGTGTGTGTTTTGTGTGTTCTGTATGTGCGTTTGTTGTGCGTGTTGTGTGTGTTGTCCATGTTGTGTGTGTTCTGTGTGTTCTGTATGTGCGTTTGTTGTGTGTGTTGTGCATGTTGTGTGTTGTGTGTGTTGTGCGTGTTGTGTGTTGTGTGTGTTGTGCGTGTTGTGTGTTGTGCGTGTTGTGCGTTTGTTGTGTGTGTTGTGCGTGTTGTGTGTGTTGTGCATGTTGCGTGTTGTGCGTTTGTTGTGCGTGTTGTGTGTGTTGTCCATGTTGTGTGTGTTCTGTATGTGCGTTTGTTGTGCGTGTTGTGTGTGTTGTGCGTGTTGTGTGTGTTCTGTGTGTTCTGTATGTGCGTTTGTTGTGCGTGTTGTGTGTGTTGTCCATGTTGTGTGTGTTCTGTGTGTTCTGTATGTGCGTTTGTTGTGTGTATTGTCCATGTTGTGTGTGTTCTGTATGTGCGTTTGTTGTGCGTGTTGTGTGTGTTGTGCGTGTTGTGTGTGTTCTGTGTGTTCTGTATGTGCGTTTGTTGTGCGTGTTGTGTGTGTTGTCCATGTTGTGTGTGTTTTGTGTGTTCTGTATGTGCGTTTGTTGTGCGTGTTGTGTGTGTTGTCCATGTTGTGTGTGTTCTGTATGTGCGTTTGTTGTGCGTGTTGTGTGTGTTGTGCGTGTTGTGTGTGTTGTGTGTGTTCTGTATGTGCGTTTGTTGTGCGTGTTGTGTGTGTTGTCCATGTTGTGTGTGTTCTGTGTGTTCTGTATGTGCGTTTGTTGTGTGTATTGTCCATGTTGTGTGTGTTCTGTATGTGCGTTTGTTGTGCGTGTTGTGTGTGTTGTGCGTGTTGTGTGTGTTCTGTGTGTTCTGTATGTGCGTTTGTTGTGCGTGTTGTGTGTGTTGTCCATGTTGTGTGTGTTTTGTGTGTTCTGTATGTGCGTTTGTTGTGTGTGTTGTGCATGTTGTGTGTTGTGTGTGTTCTGTGTGTTCTGTATGTGCGTTTGTTGTGTGTGTTGTGCATGTTGTGTGTTGTGTGTGTTGTGCGTGTTGTGTGTTGTGTGTGTTGTGCGTGTTGTGTGTTGTGCGTGTTGTGCGTGTTCTGTACATAAAAAAACGGAATATTACGTGCATGTGAACCGTAGTCGGTGATGCGTAGCCATGGCAACATACTGGTACTTGGTACGGGGCTGTTAAGTGCGGAGCGAAGTAAAAACAAACTCCGATGCTGTGTGAGGATTAGAGCCACGTCATAGAAGGTATCGAGTTCTGAGTTTAAAGTCAGAATTATTAAATTGAAGTCAGAATTCTGAGAAGAAAGTCATAAATCTGAGGGGAGAGAGAGAAAGGAGGGGGGTTACCAAGTTGCAGTTTTGTCTGAAAAGAATGTAGGTGGGCTGTCTGAGCCACACACACACACACACACACACACACACACACACCTAACCCCCTATACCTCTGGCTGAATGAAAGAGAGATTGGAATGCCAGTTAACCTGTCTCAACCTGCAGGGGGGGGGGGGGGGGGGCTTGTTAAATGACCTCAAACTCCTCTCTTTCTCTGGAATAAACTGTCACTTTTTTCCTCTCAGGACAAATTGCAGCACCTCACCAATTTCACTTAAAACCAAAATACACTTGATTGATACCAGCAAAAGCGCCCGCAAGCACAACATATGGCCAACTAACAGTTGGACCTAGACCTAGAGAGCGAGCGAGAAACCTTTTCGCCGATTCGTCACTAGAAAGGCAGCTGTAGCAAGCATCTCACTATCACTAACGTTATCCACATTCCTATTAAGCAATCTTTGGTCTGAACTGGGCTTTTTACGGCGCGGCGAGGACTGGACTGTGAGCCTGGCAGTCGAATCGGGCTCATTCGATCGTGGCGTCGAATATTGAACTATTCCGGGGGTCACCCCTATAGGCAAGATATAATGATATTTTGGACAAATAGTGTAGCTGCAACTCAGGACTTCCAGGAATGCTGCACCTAAAATGTCTTTCTTCCTTTTCTCAAGTCTTGGCCTTTTAAATAAGGAGTTCTCACGCACTCTCTCTATATCCGTCCCACCCATTCAGGCCTGTATCTTTTGCAGATTGCACACAGCCCGTAATAGACCGTTTCTATCTCCTCTACCATTCCTGTCGTCTTTCTTCTGCTATCTCCTGCTCTCATTCCTCTTCACCCTTATCCTCTCCCTCATTCACCTCTGTTCCTTATTCTCCTCCTACAGTCATTCTCCACCCTGCCGTTGCTGAATCTGTCTTCATTTCAGACCCACAAAGGTCAGGTTGACAGATTTTCGTCAGATTTTAAGAGGCCGTTCGTCACGCTAACTTAATATAAGTGCACTGATTCGCAAGTCAAGGGCTAGAACTCCACCAATCAGACTGGTCGTTGAGTCCGACTGCCCGCCCTCCGACCCAGCAAGTCAGGTCGGCCGAAATGAAGGCCGACAGCACGGAACTCACCGAACAGACTCGAGTCACCGAACTTGCCAGACTGTCCGAAGGCCGATTATGAGGTTGGTGTGGCCGGGCCTTTACAGCGCCACATAACCATATATGTCTTGCGTTGTTCAGAACCGTATCTTACGAGTTGGGAGTGACAAGGGGTTGATTGTGCAGCCCCAGTTGAAACCATGTCACGTCATTATTTTTCCTGTCTCTCTATCTCCGTACCCTGAGGACGGCAGGGGGAAGAGATGGCAGGGGGGATGACAGCTACCTGATGAACTCTAGGAAGGATGTATAAATCATGCAATGAGGTCGTTCCCAGTTCAACACAACTCACCTTTGTCCTGTACGTCTAAGCTCTGATGCAATGTTTCCAGTGGTGGAATGTAACTGAGTACGTGTACTCCAGTACTTGTACTCCAGTCCAAATGTTGCGCTACTTGTACTTTACTTGAGTATTTCAGAGAGTAATATTGCACTTTTTACTCCACTACATTCATATGTTACAGCTTTAGTTACTAGTTGCTTTACACATTAAGATTTCTGCACACAAAACACAGATGTGTGTGTGTGTGTGTGTGTGTGTGTGTGTGTGCAGTTTACGTTAACGCCTCAGGTATGTGATAGTGGAAGGGTTCTGTAATCACAGGTAAGGGGGGGTGGGGGTGTGTATAAACAAGGAGAGCTGTAATAGATCAGGTAGGAGAGAGGAATCCTATACGAAGGCAAGGTGGAACAAAACTCCCAGGAAGAGTGGAGGAGGAGGAGGAGGGCTAGAACATGGAAAAAAGCAAGACAGGAAGGAGGTTTTAAGTGGAGAAAAGAACGGAGGTGAAGAAGAGGAAGCAGGGTGAGGGCATGGAAAGAGGAGGAGGAGGAGGAGGACGAGGACGAGACGACAGAACAGGGGATGTTTGTCTGTTTCAGCAGCCTATTATTAGAGCACAATATAGGCTTCACTAGGGAATGTGTGGGAGTGTGTGTCTGTGTGTGTGTGTGTGTGTGTGTGTGTGTGTGTGTGTGTCTGTGCATGCGTGTGTGTGTGTGTGTGTGTGTGTGTGTGTGTGTGTGTGTGTGTGCGTGTGTTCTTCAGGTGAGGTCTTCCCTTTTTCCATAATCCTCCCCTCTTGAGTAAAGAAAACGTGTTCCGTTTCCTGTCATTTAGGGCTGCACATATATCTTTTTTTTTATTTTATTGCCATGGCAATATCTACTGGTGCATAAATCACATCACGAAAGACACTCAGAGATTTTTTAGTGTCAGTTGAAAGAAAATATCAGCAGAAAACTGCACTTTAGAATGTAACTGTCATTCTTTTTCGTGCAGCCCTAGTGTGTGTGTGTGGGTGCATGTTCTTCAGGTGAGTTCATTTCTTTTCCATAACCCTCCCACCTTGAGTAAAGAAAAAAAAATTCTTCCTGTCATCCAACTTGTCACAGTCTTTGACAGAAGACGGCATTGGAGCAGCGTCCTTTAACGTCTACCTGATAGAATACATGGGCATTGGTCTTTAGATCATCCAAATTACAATCTCAGTTACTCTCTCCAGGTTTTGCAAGGGTTTTGCCACTGACAGGCTCAGATTAATATTCTAAGTGTCTGACAACATTATGGAAAGGATTCCTACAGATATAGACCTTTAAAACCTCTTTAAGACATTTCTGTTTAACCAGAAACAGCTCTGAAGTCGCTGGCGCTAAACCCACCAGACTCCATTTAAAAAAGACATACTTTTAGCGTGTGTAGAGGCAACATATTTTAACATGTAAATCTGTAAACTATGTGTTTATTTCAACCAGAACTAGAGTTGGGATGGTTGGAAAAGTGGAAAGACGACCCAAAACGGCTTTTCATAGTTTTATTTTGTTTCTGTCCACTTTGAATGAAGTGTGTTTTAAGATGCTAAAATTACTGTTTATTTACATGGAATCTGGTGGGTTTAGTGAACGCAATTGCGCGGATGTTTTTATGTTTTAAAAAAAGGATCTTACTCTTTAACAGAAAGGTCCACCTCCTTAGAAATCCTTTCCATAATGTAGTCAGACACTTAGAATATTAATCTGAGCCTGTCAGCGGTAAAACAAGCACTTTTGTGAAGGTAAATACAAGCTGCACATATGCCCTGTTAACTTACATTCTAGCTTGTTTCTCTGCTGCCTACTGCAGCGATCTCGCTTAATACTGGACCAGTGTCAAAGATTGTTGTTCCCATCACTCACTTAGACACAAAAACATAGGAACATAGGGTCCAGGTTGAAAAAAAACAGTAGTTACCCTTTAAGTAGATTAAAGATGGACTTTACTGGAGCTGGACGGCAGTTTCCTACCAGAGGGATTGAAATGTTTCTCACCGTCACATGCCCTTAATTTCCTAGTGTGTTGGCAGGTTTCCCTACAGGACAAAGACAAGACACACACACACACACACACACACACACACACACACACACAGACACACTCACATTCGCTGTTGAGGTAGCTCTATTGTTCGTAGTGCGTAACAGTGAGCACGGTGCCAACTGCTCCCGATTGAATGCTTCCTGCTGTTGATGTGGTTTGAACGTCAGAGTTACCTTTTGTTAAAGTGCCAGCCAGCTCTGAACTGCAGGGGGGGGGGGATTTGGAAAATCCCCACAATAACTGACACGCTTTTAAACCAGAGTCTACACTAAAACGTGTTCAAAGCAGTTGAACTTCAAAAATGTCTTCAGTTTAATGTCAAGTGGAGCTTAACATTACGTGCACTGTCTTGGTGGAATGAACAAGTCAACATGAGCAACAGTTGCCGTGCCCAGCCTGAGTTTGTACAGCTGGGGTGTCAACACGCAGGCGTGCTGGAAGCGTTTTCCAGACAAAATAGAATACGATGCAGCAGCAGCAGCTCCAATCATAGCTCCATAATAAGGCCATCATCTGTATAATACAGACACAATAATACTCCCAATAGTCAGTAGTCAACAAACTGTGATGCCATGCAGAATAATCAAAGCCTAACACAAGGGGCTTATGGGTATTAGGAGATGGATTTCATTCATCTGGTAACCAGCAGTTGCTTTACTCAGAAGGCTGAGTGGAACAAAAAGGCAATTTCACGGATTACAACCCGGCAGGACTGTAACGTTAACGTGGTATCCTTAGACCTGGAACAGTTATTACATAACTGTCTAATTTTGTGTGTGTGTGTGTGTGTGTCTCGCTGATTATAATCTGTGTGTCCTCTGCCAATTCTGCTATTTACGAGCATGGGAACACTCTGCCTGCTGTCTGTGGTTTGGCTCCGTACACGACAATTCCAGTGGTTTTGGTTTTTTTTTACGCACTCTTCAGGTGTGGCGCTGTGTGTGTGTGTGTGTGGCCTGCTGTTCAACATCCAGTCAAGAAAGACCACTCTTTGAAAGTGTGTGAGACTTTTCAAGATATGATCTCTCATTCGCCGTGATGTCTCACTCTCCGTCCCCTCGCATCGTAGTCTCTCGTATTAAATCTCTCTGACTCTGTCCGGCCACAAAGACCCTTTTGACACAGTCACGATGGACAGACAGAAAAAGAAAGGACAACGATACTTATTGTGATGGACATTGAACATCTCTTCTTTGTCCGTCTCTCAGATGAATCACACGGTTGGCTACGAGTTAGCGACTAATGAAATGGGTCCAAAATGAGCCGGGTCCAAAAGCTGTATTCAGTAATCACTCATCTTCAGGCCAAAACAAAGGACAAACAAAGGCAGCTTTTATCGCTGAAATCAGTCTTCGTATTGCGCAGCAGGTTAGCAGCAAGCAGTCACTAGTAGGGGTGACAGAAGTCACGGTTCAGTTCATACATTGGTTCAGGAGCTCCCTCGTCATGCACGATGTCTGTTCCAACCTGGTGATCCATCACAGGTCAAAGGTCATTACCAGGCTCTCAAGTTTGGTCCTCCCCGCTACTTTGAACTCTTTGACTGGCCCCAATTTGTACACGCTGCTTCCTCGCTGTGTCTCTTACCCGTTCTCTGCCCTGTTCACCTCGTAGTACGGAGTGTGGACTGGTAGCTGTTCATCTCCTGGGCACTGCCAAGGTGCTCTTGAGCAAGGCACCGAGCCCCCAACTGCTTGGGGTGCTCCTCCAAGGAGCAGCCCCCCTCACTCTGACATCTCTCCATTAGTGTGTTAGCATGTATAGGTCCTGAGCATGTTTGTAATTCAGGCCTGTGTTCAATGTGTGTGCAACGGTACTAACAGAGTGAAAATTGTGAATTTCCCCTAAATAAAGGCAACATATTTTATTGAAAAAGGGCATTCTGTAAAGTTTCGATTTTAAATATAGAGAAAAGATACACAGAGCACAACAAATTATACACAAGGCAAAGTAATGAAAATGCACACAGCCCACCTTACCCTGGCTCAGTTGGAATCATTCGCATACATGCAACATAATATCAGGACTTAGTCTGGCAAAAGGCTTCCGTACATGAAAAAACTTGACAGTATTTCCTCTCATCATGTACTTAATTTTCTCCAGTTTTAAGAAAAACATAACATCTTTAAGCCACTGTGAAATTAAAGGACAATTCCGACACACAATGAACCTAGGGGTTAATAACATATGTGTACAGAGTCGACTGTTCTCTGGGACATGTTTTCATGCTAATTGAATGTGACCAGTTTTAGCGCTAACCGCTAATTAGCTTATAGCGCTATAGTCGTCAGGGCACGGGTAAAGTAACAAGAAATCTCTATTTCTATACCACTAACAAGGCTCAAAATATCAACACACTTCTGCTGTAGCATAATGAGGACATCTACATGTAAACCCAAGCATTGAGAACTTTGTAAGTGTACAGACAGTTTATGAAAAACATAGGTTATAAAGACAGTAGCATTCACTATACAGGCAGGCGCTATCTTGGGAAAACAGCCACAATCAGTCGAACGATGAATACGTGAAGTACAGTCTTTATAATCTATCTTTTTAATAAACTGTCTGTACACTTACAAAGTTCTCAATGCTTTGGTTTACATGTACGGACCCTCATTATGCTACAGTGGAAGTGTAGTGCTATTTTGAGCCTTGTTAGTGGTGTAGAAAATAGCGATTTACCCTCTGCCCCAAAGGCTAGCGTTAGCAGCTAACCACCGATTTTGCGGTAGCTTGTTTCAAGCTAAAGACGCATTAGATTAGCATGAAAACATATCCCAGAGAACAGTCGACTCGGTATACATATGTTATTAACCCCTAGGTTCATTTTGGGGCAGATTTCTCCTTTAAAGGAGGGTTTGGAGACTATCACTGTAAAAAAATTTGAAGTCTCGCTAGTAAAGATGGATTGAAATTTAGAATTTTTTTCTGCGCAAAATGAAATCGACCTGACTCGTCTGGAGTTCACAAAAATAGCAATTAAGGGGCGTGGTCGAAGATGTATTTTTTTTTTTTTTAGCTATGAGTCGCTCCTTCTGTCATTTTGTAACTATCCAGTGTGAATGCACCGCATTGTGAGCCTCACAGAGGATTGTATATTATCATCATTAAGTCTTTATTTCTGTGTGTAATTTTCCTCTTTTCCTTCTCTTTCTGTTGCTGTGCTTCCCACAATGAGTCAGTCAACCGCATGTTTTGGTCACATCTTTTTTTTAATAGCGGCCCTCTCTCTATTTCTTGATATGAATCCTTTTGTCCTCTTTAGCTCCCTGGCTGTCATTTTTTGAGGCTCAACAGTTGGAGTCATTCATCCGTCCCTCCACTCCTCCCGTCCTCCTCTCGTTACTCTCACTTCTGTCACCATCTACTCATCGGCCTTCATATTCCTGTTTTTTTTTGTTTTTTTTTCACTCCCTGTCTGTTCAGGGTTAAACATCGCCGCTGAAACTGTGTCCTCTCGCACAAACACACAAACGCTGACACACAGTGCACATTTTTCAGTCATTCATTATGTGTACTGGGCAGGAAAATGAGCAAAGAGAGGGGGAGAATAGAGAGGTGGACAGAGAGAGACCGATCTGACCTTAATAGGAGTGATTCAGCGTTGAGTGAAGAGAGAGAAAGAGGCAAAAGGGATAAAGTTGATGCCACATCTAATAATAAGTATAAAGGAGGGATGACAGATGAGCGGGGCCGGTCCGTAATAGTTGGCGGATATTTCCGAGGTGGTTTTGGGCTTTCTGCTTCTGTGTGTTGTTGTAGCTGACATCAGTGTGTTGATGTCGGAGGTTAACACTCCCTCACTTTTAGCCTTGGTATTTAGACAAATGAAGATAAACGCAGCATCTTTAGTTTCTTGAAGGTTTTCTCATTCTTCTGCCTGGGACGTGCCAAAAGCAAGATGAATATCATTTCGCAATATGTGATTAAAGGGTAACTGCCATTTTTTTCAACCTGGGCCCTATTTTCCTGTGTTTTTGTGTCTATGTGACTGATGGGAACAACAATCTTTGAACTTTTACGTGTGAGCACTGTAACCGGCAGCCACAGAACAGGCTGCAATGTAACCCTACGGGGCAAATGTTCAGCGTCTGTTTGGTCCACTAAAAGTTCAGTTTTTGCCGCTGAATGGCTCGGATTATTATTCTAAGTGTCTGACAACATTATGGAAAGGATCCCTACAGAGATAGACCTTTAAAACCTCTTTAAGACCTTTCTGTTTAACCAGAAACAGCTCTGAAGTCGCTAGTGCTAAACCCACCAGACTCCATTTAAAAAAGCAATACTTTTAGTGTGCATAGAGCCAACATATTTTCACATGTAAATCTGTAAACTATGTGTTTATTTCAACCAAAACTAGAGTTGTGATGGTTGGAAAAGCTGAAAGGCGACCCAAAACGGCTTTTCATAGTTTTACTTTGTTTCTGTCCACTTTGAATGAAGTGTATTTTACGATGCTAAAATTACTGTTTATTCATATGGAGTCTGGTGGCTTTAGCGAATGTAATTTCGCGGATGTTTTTATGTTTAAAAAAAGGATCTTACTCTTTAACAGAAGGGTCGACCTCCTTAGAAATCCTTTCCATAATGTTGTCAGACACTTAGAATATTAATCTGAGTCTGTCAGCGTTAAAACGAGCACTTTTGTGAAGGTAAATACAAGCTGGACAATTGTCCTGTTAGCTTACATTGTAGCTTGTTTCTGCCGACTGCAGCGATCTCTCTTAATACTGGACCAATGTCAAAGATTGTTGATTCCATCAGTCACTTAAGACACAAAAACATAGGAACATAGGGTTGAAAAAACTGGTAGTTACCCTTTAGCACATAATTCATCAGCATGTACAGTATCTTCACACTTCAATATGCTGAAATATATGGAACAATATGTCTGCCTTGTTTTGGAGTTTATTCATCCATTGTAGGATTTATTCATACTTAGGAATGTCAATTTCCTGTGGATTTATTTTCTCTTTCAGCTATTCTTTGAACAAATTCATGTCTTCACTTCTGCCCGACGCAAAAACTTTGACTTGACTTTGACTTTGACAATGAACTACAGCTTTTCAATCACACTACGTGATTATGGTCAATCATCTGCACCTTTGCTTTCTGTTAAATGTAAGAGAAGGGTTGCATGCAAAAATGTCCCGTGTAACAGCCTAAAATGTCTGAACAGTTACCCTGAAATGTACTTTAGGTGCCTCCAATTCCCATATGGTAACAGTTCCAGTTCAGTAACCCTACAAACACGCCCCCACACATGTCGTAGCTCACAAGCGCTCCCAGCCCAGAGAGTTTAAAGTTGCCTCAAATGCAAATACATTAGCTGCACAATAATGTATAGTGACCCAGAACTTAGATGCTGTAGCTCACATATAGTGGCCTAAAGAATCTCAGTATGCCAGCTTAAAAACCTCATTATACTAATCCAAAATTCCCTAAAAACGCAGTACAGCAGTCTCCAATGATAGTAGCGTAAAACTTCATTCAAATAACTCCCCCTGTATTACAATATTGTGTTGAAATGAGATTCTGCAGTGCTTATTCAGTCCCGGTACTCTGATTGAACACTATTCTCCATCCTCTTGCAGAGAAGAATGGAAATACGCAAATGTATGACGACTGGAAAGCAAACAAAAGGTGGGAGCGAGTGAACGAGAGAAAAATTGTAGAAGGAAGGAGAAGAGGAGGAGGAGGAGGAGGACAGGAAGGGGAGAGGAAAGTAGAGAAGGACTCCAGCTGGGGATGACAGAAAAAGAAGCCATTCATAATATCTTTGATTGAAATGTGTGCACGTGTGTGTGTGTGTGTGTGTGTGTGTGTGTGTGTGTGTGTGTGTGTGTGTGTGTGCCAGCCATTATCAAAGCAGAGGAAGTGATTATAAAAGGGCGCCTCCCACTCTTGTTGCTGCCCTTCAGTGGTTTGGTTTTTGTATGTGTATGTGTGTGTGTGTGTGTGTGTGTGTGTGTGTGTGTGTGTGTGTGTGTGTGTGTGTGTGTGTGTGTGTGTGTGTGTGTGTGCGCGCGCGCGCGCGCGTGTGTGTGTGTGCATGTTCCTTCAAATGTGTGTGTCATAATGCTTTCTCCGTAGTGCGAGTCCTCCAACAGCAACCGTTGTACTCTATCTGATTTGATTGGTTACATTCCACCCAATGAGCCATGGATAGTCATGTTGGTGCAGTTTTGTGTCCCTCCCTCGTCATGCACGATGTCTGTTCCAACCTGGTGATCCGTCACAGGTCAAAGGTCATTACCAGGCTCTCAAGTTTGGTCCTCCCCGCTACTTTGAACTCTTTGACCGGCCCCAGTTTGTACACGCTGCTTCCTCGCTGTGTCTCTTACCCGTTTTCTGCCCTGTTCACCTCGTCGACACACAACTTATCATTTCACTTGTATCACCTCGTCTCTCGCGAAACCCTCATCATTTCCTCTTTCTTTCTCTCACCCCTGTACTTGTCCACTCATATTTTCCACCCACTTATTCTTTCTTCTCTCTCTTCTGCTCTAGTCCAGTTAGTCCCATTGCAATACAAAGTATATTTGTATTTCATGCAAGACAGTACAGGTGAAGAGGGTCCAATCCGTATCCCCATGAAACTACTTTCAGATGAGCCAGCACTGACTATGAGCTTTATCAAAGAGGAGAGTTTTAAGCTTACTCTTAAATGTGGTGACGGTGTCTGCCTCCTGAACCCAGACTGGGAGCCGGTTCCACAGGAGAGGACCCTGGTAGCTGAAGGCAAAATCAAAAAAATCTAATAGAATCCACAGTTTAATCAGCAATGGGAATAGATCTTGTGTCAATGGCTTTAGGTGCAGTTTCAGAGTTGTCAACGTGTGATCGGATCACACGAGACATTCTAGTGCTGTAGGGAAACATCTACTCTGCGATCTGGTTGGGACACGTTGGCCGTCTCCTCCCGGCTGGGCGTCCATTCAGCTCCGTCCCCTTGTCTTGCGGTGTTTGCTCGCCCTCACAATCTCCTTTTGATGCAGCAGCGGTCCTGAGCCCTCCCGAAGACTTAGCATTCACAACACTTCTCAATGGGCTCTTTATCACACCATTGTGTCAGTGAGAGTGTTTGGCCATTGCCCATTCAGAAAGACGGCAGTGAACAAACACGGAGGAAACAGTTGGTTGTGAATACCACTGAAGTGGCTTAGATCTTTTACAGGGAGACAGAGGAAATGAGATTCAATGGGGAATTAATTAAAGGAGATTAGATTAGTTCATCAGTAACTTGAGGTGCATTCACACAAACAGCATACGTTTATTTAGACTCTGTGTATTCAGTTCCGCATTCTGCAATACAAAAACTCTTACGCTGAGGAAGAAAGAAGTCCATGGACAAGTACAACATCAGATGTTTTAGCTTTTTTGAAGGTCTGTGTGAGCTGTCGACACATTCTCAGTGGGCAAAACCATATCAGACCATCGTCCTTCATCCACTTCTACTCTGCGGGAGGTGGGAGTCAAGATGGAGCAGTGTGGGTTGCTGTTGGGACGTTAGGGCTGATAAGACGTTTTTGTGACAAGGAGGCAAGAAAAACCTATAACTACTGTTATATCTTGTTAGTTGCAGGCTAATCAGCAGTACGCCTAAGAACTACCTAGGTTTCAAAGTATGCAACTTTAGTATGAGAACCAGACATCTGGGAACTGTGTTGTGTATGGATATGTGTGTTTATGTGTGAGCTGCTGGGTACTTGAATTCCCCCATCTATCTATCTATCTATCTATCTATCTATCTATCTATCTATCTATCTATCTATCTATCTATCTATCTATCTATCTATCTATCTATCTATCTATTTAGCTATCTATCTATCTATCTACCTACCCACCTACCTACCTACCCACCCATCCATCCACCCATCCATCCACCTATCCATCCACCTATCCATCCACCCACCCACCCACCCACCCATCAAGTTAGTCCTGTATTGCTGATGTTAAAGATGCCCAGCTGCAGTGTGTGTGAGGAGTGTGTGCAGCTTCCTCCCCAAAACAAAACCCAGACAGAAAAACACTTTCCATGCCAGGCTCGTCCTCCCTGAAGGATGCCAGTTTCTTCCCGCTCTACCAAGCCAGACTAAGAATAGCTCGATGCTAATGTCTGCCCGCTGTCGCACAATGAGCTCATTTAGTGTGATTGAAGAACTGGATTTGACAAGTTAGCGAGAAATAGATTCTGGGTCTTTTAGGCATTTTGGATCCCATGTCAAAACTGAATAAACCAGCGGGTGTTCTTACATCGTCTTTGAGGCACTGATCCAAATGTAGGCTGTACATTTATCCTGCAGTGTTGTTCAGCTTTCTATCTTGTTTTTGTGCTCTGCAGTCAGCAAGTTAAACTTCATCGTTAGCAGCGTGACTATAGGGGATACCAAAGTCGGCCTGTTGATCGGTCCAACACTTTGGTTCCGACAAAAACTGTTGGATGGCTTGCCATAAAACTTTGTACAAACATTAATTTGAAATGAGCTTTTCAAATGAAGAAGAATTTGGTGTGTTTCCATGAACTGGTTTGGCGCAAATAAACGCGGCTACGGCATAGTTTGGTCAGAAGTTGGTGTTTGGTGTTTTAAGCCCCCAATGTCGTCTTCCAGGCAGCGCTGCAAAACGAACCTAGGGGTTAATAACAGATGTGTACCCACTCGATCGCTGTCTGGGACATGTTTTCATGCTAATCGAATGTGTCTGTAGCTTGAAACAAGCTAGCGCGGACCGCTGATTAGCTTACAACGCTAGTATTCGGGGCACAGGGAAAGTAAAAACAACTCTTGTACTTTGTAAGTGTACAGACAGTTTATTAAAAAGCTAGATTATAAAGACAGTCGCATTCTCGTATACAGGCGGCTGCCGTCTTGAGAGCTACTGTCTTTCTAAACCCTAACCCTAACCACAACCATCGCCTTATCAACTTCAAGGTTGCACTGCGACCATTGACTTCAAGGCACCTAACCCTAACCCTAACCCTAACCATAACCATAACCATAACCATTGCCTAATCCTAGTGCCTTCCAGGCAGCGCTGTCTGGAAGGAGACGCTGGAAAAGATCTGTCTTTAGTGGTCAGGAATTAATTCACATAGCGATCTTAAACTTAGCAAGCACCTCAAAGAGAAACCTGAAGAAGCTCAATATATCACCATATCATTCATTTTACTTCTCTCCAGTACTGTGTTATAAGGCAGAGTTCCTCTTGCTTTTCTCTCTCCTATTCTCTTGTTACAAGTTGCAGGAATGTAAAAAAACTGTATCTGCAGCCACTCAGTTATCTTTTCCCAGACTTCACTTATCAGCGTTTTCCGTGAACCGAAAAAAGAAAGGCAGGCACACCGTAGTATGATGAAATGTGAAGAAACAGGGCATGGAATCAACAGTGTGTGAGGAGGAGAAGGAAAGCGGAGACAAAGAGAGGGGTTTTGCCCCTCTTAATGGGACAGTAAATATTGGTTTTAAGCAGGTCGATTCCGGCAGATTGTTTGAGTTTCTTTGCTGGTGAATGGCACAAAGGAGCGGGTGGGGGGGAGGAAAGAGAGGAAGTGTATAGGTCACTGAGTTAGAGTTCATCTTACTTCACATTTCTAACGATGAACACCAGTGGACGTTCACTGGTGTTCATCGTTAGAAATGTTTAGCGGTCTTCTTTGTATTTTTAGGTGATTGTCAGACGGTGACTGGTCTATATCGACCACATTTCATTTCCGGGATTGTTCAGGTGCTGCCGGAAATTCCGCCAGATGTCCCTGCGGAGGACGGTCTGACTAGTCCTCACAGCATTCTGGGATGGGAGAAAAACATGCTCTGGTTTATTGGCATTTCTTTAAACCAATCACAATAGTCTTGGGTGGTGCTAAGCTCCGGACGGAGCCACGGTGCCTCTGCTAAATAGTCTCAGGAAGGAACTTGTTTTGGTGGAACATGTGGACGTTCAAAAGTAGTTTTAGTCGTGCAACAGAAAACTCAGATTGGACAGATAGTCTAGCTAGCTGTCTGGATTTACCCTGCAGAGATCTGAGGAGCAGTTAACCATAGTCCTCAGAAATCCACCGGAGGTTAGAACGCCAACACAGAGACAGAGGAAGGGGACGGGACATCTGGCTGAAAAGAAGGACATCCGGAGGAATTTCTGGCAGCAACGGAGCAATCCAGGAAGTGAAAAAAT
>NC_050184.1:17689785-17692285 GCF_008315115.2 Sander lucioperca
TGCTGTACAGCTTCATTTTTTTTGCATATCTATCCATTTTGTTGTCTGAATTGAACTGAATTGTTGGATGTTAAACGATGACATTGTGTACAGCCCTACATACGACGCTATTTGTTTGCCAGGAAAGCCGACTGGACATGATCCTGAGAGTGTGCTGGAACAAACGAAAGAAAGAAAGAAAGAGAGGGAGAGAGAGAGAGAGGGAGGTATAGATGACTACTGTACATGTTCAGGGAGGATTAGGAAAGGAAAAGGGAGGTACAGGAGAGACACTGAGATTGACTTGGAATGTGAGGAATGACCTTCGCTCTCTCTCTCTCTCTCTCTCACACACACACACACACACACACACACACACAGCAGTTGCTGTCTCTCCACACTGATACACTGTGCAAGAAGTTAATCAACTTATCACTTCTTACTTCTACTGGTGTGTGTGTGTGTGTGTGTGTGTGTGTGTGTGTGTGTGTGTGTGTGTGTGCGTGAGATCACAGCAGCTGCTCCCCAGTCTGGCACCAGTGCATCTGTCTGCAGAGACCCAGTGAGACAGATTGCACACTGACTGACTGACTGACAGATAATAAGAAGAGCCCGTGGAATGAATGGATGCGTGAATGTTCCACGAGAACGACGTCGGCAGGTTTTTACACCCTCCTAATGTATGAAGCGTCTTCGACTATAGATGTAATGTAGATTCATATAAAACAGAAAGAAGCAGCAATTCCTTACATTTAAGAAGGTGGACACAGTAAAATGTTTTAGCATTTTTGCTTACCAAATGACTGAAACGATTGACTAAAAGAATGTCAATTGAAAAGCAATCAATTCATCCATTCCTTTTAGCAGGCTTGACACCTATATATATATATATATATATATATATATATATATATATATATATATATATATATGTATGTATGTATGTAAAGTACATGACCTGTGGGATATGTATTGTCATGCTTTATACATCTATAAAAATATTCTTTTCTTAACAAAGGAGTGAAGGAATGCAAGAAACAAGCAGAAACACGGAATGGTCCTTTAAATCTCTTCCATATATTGACAGATGCAGCTGTAGCTCTGTCTCTCCTTTGCTGCTTTACTTCATTTCCTTAGTCCTGTCTCTTATCAACCTTACTCACACACACACACACACACACACACACACACACACACACACACACACACACACTCTCCCATCTTGCCGCCCACAAGACGCCAGAATAATCTGCCCTTCCGCCAGGCTTACTGTTAAGAAAAAAACTCACTCGCGTTTCCATACACACACACACACACACACACACACACACACACACACACACACACACACACACACACACACACACACACACACACACACACACACAGTGTTGTCGGTGATGTCATTATTGACTGGCAGCTCTGTGTTTTTTCTGCTGTGGTTTTCTGACGGGAACATTTGTCAGCTTCTTTTCTTTGTCTGTCTGTCCGTCACACACTGATACTCTGATATCACACACACACACACACACACACACACACACACACACACACACACACACACACACACACACACACACACTCATTTCCTCTCCGACTCTTTCAGTCTCGGACCTCATTTCAACCCTGCATCTGTTTTCTCCTCTCATCCATCCCGCCCCTCAGGTGGTTATTTTTCCGCCCTCCGTTGAGTTATGATTGATTTATTAGATTTATTTCAGTAATCACATTACTTCATGCTTTGGGTTTTTCGTGCTCATGACATGCAGCCTCCCCGCAGAGAGCAGTTGATTGGATTATTTCGATGGCGATCCAGATGTGGGCTCCCTCAGCTGTTAGATCTTTGAAGTCCCAAAGGCACATTTGAATACCGAAGACTTCAATTTAACTGGATATTCATGGGACAGAAGTGATGCGTTTGAGTGTAATAGGAAATCAGAGAGTCATTCAGCTGTGTGCGCCGTTTTACGGGGAATTCATCTTTTAGCAGTAGGTATGTTATGCGTACTGTGTTTTCTAGCTGATGAAGTTTATGGATAAGAGGAGGGCTGCAGCTACCGATTATTTGGCTTTTTGACAAATTTGACACGCACAATTTACACGATGAATGAAATATCAAATTCCTATAATATCTAATAAATATGTACACAGAGTTGCGTACTGTGTGTGGATTCAGCCATAGCATTTTCTCTCTATAAAGGGTCCCTCCATCCTTTCCTTCCCTCTTTTCTTTTTTTTTTATTGTGCCTCCCGTCTTATCTCCATGGTTACCTGGGGCACTGGGAATGTGGTGCCACAGAGGAATGTGTACAATTATTAAACCAGCCAGGGGCCAGACACACACACACACACACACACACACACACACACACACACACACCTGCATTCCTCGGACATATGCACACGGTATATGTCTGCATTGATCTGCATTCAAACGGTATCTCAATATTTCGGATTTACATTTTGATATTTCTTGTACGTCTTGACCAGTGTGTGTGTTAGCAGGTGTGTGTTAGCAGGT
>NC_050184.1:17694785-17742285 GCF_008315115.2 Sander lucioperca
CCTTTTTCACCACAATTGTCTTCTTCAAAGGGTCATTTTGTGTCTTTTCAACCCCATTTCCCCATACATTTGTGTCAGTATGTGATGAAAAATCTTTGAAATTTGAAATTGGTCCAGTATTGAGCGAGATCGCAGGCCCAAACTGTGCTGCAACACGACACGATGGGGCAATAGTGCAGCTCCCGTGGGTGCTGTGTCCCCCTATAAGCCCAAAGAATGCGTTGTCAGGAGTGGGACCTGTTGCTGCCAGACATCTGTGGTCTGGATGTGTCCAGTGATAGACCTCGGACACAGCCCAGCAAGGAGAGTAATCAAGACCAGCGTTGTATAAATATGAATATATTTGTGCCATTGATGGGTATGTCAGTGTGGTTGTTTCTACCTCAGAGCTCTTGTTTCCAATGTTGCACTTCTACTCTCATATTTCATCATCAGACATGTTCAGAGCTGACCCAAACAATGTGAAATGTGTGTTTGAATATGTGAGTAATGCCAGTGTCTTCATCTCTGTGTCTCCGCAGGTCTTCCACGTGGCCTACGTGCTGATCAAGTTTGCAAACTCTCCCCGTCCGGACCTCTGGGTTCTGGAGAGATCCGTGGACTTTGGGCAGACCTACCAGCCCTGGCAGTACTTTGCCTGTGAGTAGGAACATATATTATATACATAAATATACATATATTCAGCCAGGGGCATAGGGCTTGTTTCAACATTGGGTGGGACACACATGGGACCGCACAACATTTTGAGCGTCAATCACTTAATTTCCTGCATTTTGGTGGATTTTTATGCAACAATCTCTGGTGCAAATGTCTTTATGTAAAGGGAATTATTACTCTCCTATAGTTAGGAGCCATCCCATAGTTCAAAACTGTTTGCATATTCAAAACCCGTTTTTTGGGATGTTTTGTAGGACTCATGCACATCTCAACAACAAATCTGTCAGAGAACGAGGCCTTGCTAAAGCCAGAAGCTCCAAAGTTTTTACAAAAAATCTACATAAACGACATGAAATCACAAAAAGTATTGCAAAGTAGACACAATTCTTGTTTCTCCAATACGTTTTGAGCTCCCTGAAAGGTTATTTTTCCCTCTTCTGGGGAGTGGGGTTGTCTTATGAGAGTGGACAAATCTATCTCTTCTAAATATTGGGGGGACCCCCCCCCCCCCCGAAATCTACGCCTATACAATGCATATGCGCACATGTGTGCCTCCAGATGTTATTCTGGTTATTAGGAGCAAACCGAGTCAGATTCCATCTTCATCACTTCATGCTTTCCTAACCTCCCCTAGGGTTCTCCTTAATTCTCCCTCTAATCTCAGAGTTAAACAGCAGCCCCGAGGGACGGGGGGGAGGGGGGGTCCATTACATCATTAGAGCTGCCATCTGATTGGCTGTGGCAGCTGTCAGTCCAGGTGGGCTGCAGGGGGAATTCCAGGCATGTCTGCTAACAGGTCTCAGCTTGTAGTAGAAGAGGGTGTGTGTGTGTGTGTGTGTGTGTGTGTGTGTGTGTGTGTGTGTGTGTGGGGGCAGTTATTTGCATTATTGTAAGACGCTCCAGGTGTCCTAGAAAATGTTGATGGAAACGACAAAATTTGAAAAAAAATATAATAATAAGTTGTGACGTAGTGAACATGTAAGTCACATACTATAGTCCCGGTATCCATCGGATGGGGGAAAGATTGGGATACGGGTCCCATCCAGGGCGCCGTACACTCGTGGCACAAGGTGCGTATTGACGAACCGGTTCAACAGCTTGAATGGTTTGGCCCTGCGCACAGCGTATACTTAGCGGTGAACGGTTGTCTCGCTGCTGACACCAAATGTCTCTGCCACAAGCCTGGATTCTGCACAGGTGGCCCACTTGTCCAATGCTACCTCTCTCCATTTAGCCAAAGAACTTAGCTTCTAAACTCTTTGATTTAGCAAGACGGTTTGCAATCTACAACCGTGCGTAACGTCAATACGTTAACGTCAATATGCATTTTGTCAAGTAGTTGAACATTCATGGCCCAGAAGCTTCCTAAATCTGGTCCGCTTGGTTCCTGGACTGACAGATGATGAGCCTTGAATGCTGCTGGTTGTTACTTTCAGTATACATCCCCAAAATCCTCTGGTGCCAGGACAGGGGCCGAGCGTGCCAACTGTCACCCCGAGCCGGCTCGAGTCGACACGGCTACTTAAGATCACCTCCCGCCTGCTGAGAACCTTTTCTTTTTAACCCCAAAAATTCAGTAAAAGTACCATTTGTTTAGATATACTTCATAGTATCTGTAGAGCTTTTTACAAAAGGCAGCTTAACTCTTTTGAAATATCGACAGTGTCTTATAGTCAGGGGGAGGGCAGGAGGATACGTGTGTGTGTGTGTGTGTGTGTGTGTGTGTGTGTGTGTGGTACTACAGAGTAAATTAGTGTTGGCCTCAAAGCTGTAAACCTATTTATTTGTCAGTTTTAGTTTCAACTAATTGCTGCAGCTGTCAGCAGCACACACACACACGCACGCACGCACACACACACACACACACACACACACACACACACACACACACACACACACACACACACACACACACACACTCCAATAATTGGCAGTGACATCTTGACATTATAATATCACCCGTCCCTCTTCGTCTTTGTCTTGTTTTCGTGCTCTTCCTCTCTGCTTCTATGCCAAGGACACACATCGGAGATAAAGGGAAAGTATTCCAGGAATGTACCGCTGCGTCTTCATGAAGAAACGATGTGACTTAAACAAGCCGAAGTCTCAAACTGCCACACACGCTTATACAGTTTGATTATTCCTAAAAGGCAGACGGTTGTTTCCCTAAAGCCAGGTCGAGCTGCCAACATTTATACAAGGAGATGAAATGAAATGAGATGAACATAACCAACCTTTTAGTCTTCAGACTGGTCATATTTTGTTAAAGTGGCTGAATTGTGTGAACAAAATCTGAAAATAGTGTGTGTTTTTTAGTCAGGGACTATGCAAGGTTGGATCAACTTCTCAAAAGTGAGGATTGGCTTTTTCATCTCCATGAATTGGATATCTTTAGTTTTTAAATCTGAAAACATCTTAAATGCAAATGTCCTAAAAGCCTAGGTGAAAAAAAAAGTTTATTTAGGATGTTGGCCAAAAATTTACATCTATGGCAAAAACCGAGCCAACAATGCCCAAAAAAACTTGCCATTCAGGGCTTCTGTACCTACTGTACATAATTGATTAATAATAAAAAAAAATAATTCTAGATTTATATTGAATTAGATCAGATTAAGGTTTACAGTAGGGTTTGGCTTAAAGAGATTTATACAGAGTTAGGCTACATTTACATCGCTATATTTTAGTTTAAAAACTTCTGCTACCTTTCCCCCTCTCATTCCCCCTGCTCTGGCGTCTCCCCCTCTCATTCCCCCTGCTCTGGCTCCCCCTCTCATTCCCCCTGCTCTGGCGTTTCCCCCTCTCATTCCCCCTGCTCTGGCGTCTCCCCCTCTCATTCCCCCTGCTCTGACATTTCCCCCTCTCATTCCCCCTGCTCTGGCGTCTCCCCCTCTCATTCCCCCTGCTCTGACATTTCCCCCTCTCATTCCCCCCTGCTCTGGCGTCTCCCCCTCTCATTCCCCCTGCTCTGGCGTCTCCCCCTCTCATTCCCCCTGCTCTGACATTTCCCCCTCTCATTCCCCTTGCTCTGGCGTCTCCCCCTCTCATTCCCCCTGCTCTGGCATCTCCCCCTCTCATTCCCCCTGCTCTGACATTTCCCCCTCTCATTCCCCCTGCTCTGGCGTCTCCCCCTCTCATTCCCCCTGCTCTGACATTTCCCCCTCTCATTCCCCCCTGCTCTGGCGTCTCCCCCTCTCATTCCCCCTGCTCTGGCGTCTCCCCCTCTCATTCCCCCTGCTCTGACGTTTCCCCCTCTCATTCCCCCTGCTCTGGCGTCTCCCCCTCTCATTCCCCCTGCTCTGGCGTCTCCCCCTCTCATTCCCCCTGCTCTGACATTTCCCCCTCTCATTCCCCCTGCTCTGGCGTCTCCCCCTCTCATTCCCCCTGCTCTGACATTTCCCCCTCTCATTCCCCCCTGCTCTGGCGTCTCCCCCTCTCATTCCCCCTGCTCTGGCGTCTCCCCCTCTCATTCCCCCTGCTCTGACATTTCCCCCTCTCATTCCCCTTGCTCTGGCGTCTCCCCCTCTCATTCCCCCTGCTCTGGCATCTCCCCCTCTCATTCCCCCTGCTCTGACATTTCCCCCTCTCATTCCCCCTGCTCTGGCGTCTCCCCCTCTCATTCCCCCTGCTCTGACATTTCCCCCTCTCATTCCCCCCTGCTCTGGCGTCTCCCCCTCTCATTCCCCCTGCTCTGGCGTCTCCCCCTCTCATTCCCCCTGCTCTGACATTTCCCCCTCTCATTCCCCCTGCTCTGGCGTCTCCCCCTCTCATTCCCCCTGCTCTGGCATCTCCCCCTCTCATTCCCCCTGCTCTGACATTTCCCCCTCTCATTCCCCCTGCTCTGGCGTTTCCCCCTCTCATTCCCCCTACTCTGGCGTTTCTGAGCCCCTAAACTGGAGACATTTGGAAACCCTTCTGACCCGTTTTGGTTAGGAATCTGTGGGGTTGTGTTGCCGTCTCAACGGCCGCAAACGGAGACCTTTGGCCACACCGACACTGACGCCAACGTTTCTCCTCCTGATTGGGTCATGAGGTCTCGTTCTCTGAGACTAAGCTACTAATGTTACCAAGGTAACTAACTACCAGCAACGGGCGGAGTATACATGCTGCCTCCTGTTTATGCGCAATATACCAGAATGTTGATGACATATTTTGGTTAGGGCGTGTTAGTTTAAACGGAGATTAGTTCTTCTACTGGAGCTAAAAACACTTGGCACCGAGTTCTGTGAAAGCTGGTGATTGTGCACTCCAGCTGTTGTGAAGCTGAAAATGCAGCTGAGGTATATTTAGGGAGGACTGTTGGGTAAAATATAGACCTCCACCAAGCCGAGACCCTCCTCTAATTATCACACGGAGACGCATCATTAAAATGCCACAAGATGCTCAGGATGTTCACACGTTTGCAAATATGTGTTTGGGCTGATTAGAAGCTTTTCTTTTCTCTCCCCCCTTTCTCTGCCTCTGTCTCTCTCCCTCTCGTGTGTGTGTGTGTGTGTGTGTGTGTGTGTGTGTGTGTGTGTGTGTAGCCTCCAAGAGAGACTGTATTGAGCGTTTTGGACAGAGGACCATTGAGAGGATCAGCAATGACAACGACATTGTCTGCACCACCGAATACTCCCGTATAGTCCCGCTGGAAAATGGAGAGGTGAGTGTGCATTTTGGTCGACAGCTGTTGACCGTTAGCTTATCGGCAGGTAGCATGCAGCTGAAAACACAGGTTAACGTTAGCTTACCTGCTGGTAGCATGCAGCTGAAGACACAGGGTAACGTTAGCTTACCAGCTGGTAGCATGCAGCTGAAGACACAGGGTAACGTTAGCTTACCAGCTGGTAGCATGCAGCTGAAGACACAGGGTAACGTTAGCTTACCAGCTGGTAGCATGCAGCTGATGACACAGGGTAACATTAGCTTACCTGCTGGTAGTATGCAGCTGAAGACACAGGGTAACGTTAGCTTACCGGCAGGTAGCGTGCAGCTGAAGTCACAGGGTAACATTAGCTTACCTGCTGGTAGCATGCAGCCGAAGACACAGGGTAACATTAACTTACCAGCTGGTAGCATGCAGCTGAAGTCACAGGGTAACATTAGCTTACTGGCAGGTAGCATGTGTCAAACTCAGCTGCATGTGTCAAACTCAGCTGCATGAAACATTTTGCCTTGAGTTATGGAAACAAACAATGAAGGTAAAGCATGTGGTCTCTGACGGGACTCCATTGTGCATTCATGTGCACCTTGTTGAGCCAACGGTGCATTCAATTGCACTTCGTAAACTAGAAGAACGAAGAACCCTTCTCTTATTGTGGCATTGTGGAAGAAAAAAATGTAAATACAAAATTGAATCGAATCATGGATTAGGAGAATCATGACATCCCTATCAGCAACAGATATGATTATAGATAAATCGTTTCAATCATTTTTCGAGCAAACATTCCTTAATTCCAACTACTCTAATAAGGATGTGCTGCATATGTGACTCTGGGACATTGTGATAGACGTTTTTCACAATTTTTCTGCATTTTATAGATACAAAAATTATAGATTAGTTGGGAAAAGAATCCGTTGATTAATCGATAATGGAAATAATGGTTAGTTGAAGCACTGCATAGCTGCTATCGAGATCATGTTGTGGAATCAGGACCTAAATATCTTCAGGATTCCAAAGTATCTCCCAAGCTGTTTTCACACATATCTTCTTTTCATTTTTACAGTCACTGTAAAATTGTACATAAACATACTGAAATAGTTACTGAAATAGGAAATGAGCATGCAGAGCAATTTCAAAAAACACAGTATGTACTATATAGAGTGAATATAGTATATGTATAGTATTATGATGCAGTAGATCAGGTATTGTGAATATAATTTGGTTGATATCTTCCCTCTGATGTATTCCCAGGCTGTAATGTTTAATATGTCTTGGGTGTGTGAGCTGATATGCAGCGTCTGTCCTCCTGTCCCAGGTGGTGGTGTCCCTGGTGAACGGTCGGCCCGGGGCCATGAACTTCTCCTACTCCCCAGTGCTGAGGGACTTCACCAAGGCCACCAACATCCGGCTCCGCTTCCTGAGGACCAACACGCTGCTGGGACACCTGATGGGCAAGGCGCTCCGGGACCCCACTGTCACCCGCAGGGTAAGACAGGGCAACCATTTGGGGGAAGATTTATTGTAAAAGTTTGAATCCAGCATGGTTTAAATCCACCTTTACCAGCAGTCAGTCTTCTTTTTTTGCTGCCGTTGCCGGCACATCGCTGCATATCTGCACATTAACACCATCTGTAGAACTCATGTTTAGTATTGTTTTTATTTTTACAGTATTACTACAGTATCAAAGACATCAGTATCGGGGGACGCTGTGTGTGTAACGGACATGCTGAGGCCTGCAACGCCAAGGACCCCAACGACCCCTACAAGTAAGATACAGATTCATACCCAACCTTTAACACACACACACACACACACACACACACACAGGGACTCAGACTGCACTGTCATGACTCACAGACTTGTGGCAAACCAACATTGTTTTGACTGGATTTTGCAGTAGTCGACTGAACAAAGATGAGAGAATGTCTTGGTTAACAGACACGTCTACCTGCTCCAACACACAGCCTCAAACACGCACACACACACACACATATGCATGAACACACACACTTGTACGGACTTGTTGAAGGTATCTGGAGACGGCCTCTTGCAAAGCCGGTGATGTAGCTCTTTGCTTGTTGTTGCACATGATTGAGTTGGGAATTTGGGAGGAAAGGAGGAAAGGAGGGATTTAGAGGGAGGAGAGGGAGAGGGGGGGTGGGGAGGGGTGGTGGGACTGTCATATAGTTTGATGTACAGTGGAGGCGAATATACTGCTGCTGGGAGGGTTGACACTGTGACCCCGTCATTCTGCAGAAGATAGCAGTCATTTGTTTGACAGTAGATACAGAGCGACAGGTGGCTCTGTTTTGGGTTATTGCTCTACTCTAAATCAGCTCTACTCTCAATCTGGGGGCACGTTCTCCCCAAGGGTTGTATGACAATATGTAAGATTGGGAAACAAATGAACTAACTGTACCTCGCTGATCATACAGATTCTTTTGTCTTCATTGTAATGCCAAATCATCTGGATTTGGAGACCAGTTGAATTTCTGTGTAGCTAAGAGCGAGGACATACAGAGGTGTAGAACAGCAGCTTAAAAACATCTTCATGACCTGGATTAGGGTTGCAAAATTCTGGGAATATTCAAGGTGGAAACCTTTTGTGGGATTTAAGAGGAATTTAAGGGAATTATCTGGGAACATAGGCATGACCCTGCGAATTAGCCAACGCTAGCTAGCAAGTCAGCTAATGTGGACTGTGTGCAAACTTAGGGTTTGAATTAACAACTAATTCATAAAAAAAAAAAATGTTTTTTACAATAAAGAAAGAATGGAGATGAATTAAAACTCCTCAGTGAGCTAATGTTACCCCTATCAATCAAGCTACATCCCGCGTGGTAACAGCTAGCTAGAAAAAAAAGCTAGCAGAAGGAGTTCACAAGTTAAATATGTGTCTGCTGTAATGAAAAGTATGCTGCTGAATGCCGTGGATGCTTAAAATTGAATTAAATGGGCATACTTTTAACTTTAAAATGCCATAAGTGTTGCTTTTTTATGTGCATTTTCCCCCAAATGAGCTCACAATGAAAAGGTGCGATTTTTATATTGAAATTGTGCAAAATTTCCAAAAGATTCCCCAAATTCCAGAGCTTAACTTCCCTCGGAACATTTCCAGATATATACCTACCCTTTGCAGCCATCACCTGGATTAATATTGAGTTACTAAAGTGACATATCAGTCACAATAGGCAGCAGAGGAGCGCATTATTCATTTTCATTTTCATTTTCATTTTCATTATCAGCCCAAAATATGTGTCTTGGCTTGGAGTTTAAATGCCGTCTCGGTGAATCCCTTAAGGGAGACAGAGACTTTGAGTTCTACGGTTACACTGTAAGCAGAGACTGCAATCATTTTCCAGAACGTCGTATCTGTGTTTGAGTCGGTATCTTTTTGACGCTGAGCAGAGCGGCGTTCAGCCTCAGACACGCTGTCAGGTGTGTGTTTAAACTAAAGCTGTTGAAATTCAACTTCACCTCCCTTCCTCTGCGTGTCTGTCCGTGTTTGTGGCAGAGGACTGTGTGTTTGATGGGTGTTTGTAATATCTCGGAGGGGCCCTGATAGTGACTGTAAGAGGACAACGTCTGTGTACTTTCACATATCTGCTTGCATGCAACCGCCTCTTCACACGCTTATGCAGGAGACCTTGTAACACGTTTTTTCAGCTGACGGCAGATTAGTCTTGCATGTGCCAGACCTTCCTCCACAGCGCTGTGGAGGAGGGTCTGGCTAGTCCACACAGCATTCCTGGATGAGTGATGATCACAATCGTCTTGGGCGGAGCTAAGCGCCGGACGGAGCCACGGTGCCTCTGCAAAATAGCCTCAGGAAGGAACTTGTTTTGGTGGAACATGTGTATGTTCAAAAGTAGTTTTAGTCGAGCGAGAGAAAACTCAGATTGGACAGATATTCAGAGGCCACCAAAACTGCTGACAGATTGAAACAAACTGTAAGACGACGGTGGAATTTGTAGCAGAACTAGTTAGACCGACATCTTAAATCCACTTCCACAGCAAAATTAGGTATAATTCAGCTCTAAAAATGCACTGAGGTGTTTTAATGGCTCTGGTTGTATAGTTCAGATTTCATACAGTACTGTATGTGTTAATCTCATTCTGGCACCCGTGGCATACATTTACTCTACAGAGAGTGTTTATACTGCCATGATAATGTACGGCAGTTTAACAGAGAGTGTCTGTAGGCTGTACAGTACAGACACCTTATATATACAGTACCTGCTGAACCACTTCTGGCTTCACTCCTCCATTTATATGGGATAAGAGGGATTTCAGGAGATTATGGTATATTGATACTCATCTCCTGAAATCCCTCTTATCCCATGCATTTTGTGACGCACAGTATGTCTCAGTGAATGTGTGTTGGAGATGTCATGTTTAGAAAAAAAGAAAAGTTATGGTTCACCTGAAAATGTAACCAGGGTTTTAAATTATGTTTAGGAGCGCCTGAATTTAATGTAAGGCCCAAAGCATCATGCCTAATGGAGTACTTTGCAGAGTCCTACTTTGTACTATGGAAAGATCGGGTTACAACAGTTGCAGCCTAGAATGAAAACATGAGTAACAAGAAGGGCATCTCCGCCAAAAAGCCATGCCCCTATCTCACAATGTTAGCAAAAGTTCCAAATAATTTGTGCATCTGCCCCGTGGTTCGGATCTCTCCTGAAATTGAATACGTTCTTCCATGGCCCATGCTACACCCTTCCACCAAGTTTCAGAGAAATCGGCCCATTAGTTTTTTCCAAAATCCTGCTGACAGACAAACAAAAACATTAAACTCATTTAATGCCTAATTAGGCTTAAGTGCAGACGTCACGTTGGATCGTATTGTTGCCAGCTGGCTGCGTGGAATATATGTGCACATTGTTTGTTCTGTTGAGCGCCATTTGGTTTCACTTTGCTGCATCACCTCCAGTTCAGGATCAGAGCTCCGAGAGGCGAGGCTACATCTGGGTTTATCATCAGCACAGCCTGTGTGTGTGTGTGTGTGTGTGAGTGTGTGTGTGTGTGTGTGTATATGTGTGTTTGTGTGTGTGTGACTTTTCCTTTGGGTGTCAGGATAATAACAAAGCTTAAAGAGGAAGGAACTATGGAGGAAGATAAGTTGTGTTCTTGTGCCTTTTTGTAATCCCTTTGTGAGTTTAGTACAATAAACTATTATAATACTATTAGAGTGAATTCCAGCAGTGATTGAGAGTGTTGAGAGGTTAACTGGGGAGGAGTCTCATATTTTTTGAAGACCACAGAACCAAATAATAATCAGATTTGGTGCTATTTGATGCTGAGAATTGATCACTTCCCCACTTTGGTATACTATGCCGACAATGGTATACTATGAACCGTCAGTGAGGATGTTTACATGCACACCAATATTCCACTATTATTCCAAATATGACAATATTCTGAATTTAATACTGGTCATGTTAACAGCATATTCCGAATAAGAACTTTTTCTGAATATAGCATTTTCCGCTTAAGACGTGTGATATGCCGGTATTATTCGGGTTTTAAGGGGAATTCTTTGGACATGTATACAGCGCATTCTGAATATGCATCTCAATCAGGGTTTTTACGCCCAGTTTACGCCCTCTTGCCTGTTTATGGCTTACGGTCAGCTCTGTGCGTTGCTATGGTTGCTGTACACAAACCAACCAGCCAACAGTTTGCAAGGCTGCAGACCCGATAAGAAGGAGAAACACAGCTACTTTTAAACATTGTCAAAGACTTGGATATCAACAGGTTTTTGGATATGCGCACACATCGCTACGACGACCTTTTCAAGAAGCTGGTTGAAGGAATGAAAGAGGGACGCTGTGTTCACACGCTCCAACAAGTCCGCCACCGCTGGTACACTTTGAAGAAATCGTATTTTGCACGGCTACATGTAAACAGGAATATTAGTTAAATATTCACCTTCATTAGCCATGGAAAAAGCTTAGTCGGAATATCGGAATAAGGGCAAAAATCTGAATATTATGTGCATGTAAACGTAGTCAGTGTTTAATTTAGGACTCTTCTGGTTCTTTCACACATAACAGAATGATTAACCTCAAAGGAAAAAGCAATCGCTAAAACAGGAACCTTTTCAAACTGTTTAAAGTACTCTTCAGACATAATCTCTGCTCTGCAACTGGCATTGAAATAATTATAGGTGTGATAGTGCAGTGGATAGAAAATGTGATACAGGGAGTATTCTGGCCTTTTTAAACTAAATTCAGTGACGTGGATTGATATCATATTGCAATGTGGTTTACATTTTTATCAACATTTTTTTTATTATTCTTCAAACATTCAAGTGTATCCCTGGAGTATACTTGCGTTTGTTTCATGCAGGTGTTCGATTGATGGGAACACAGTGTGAGGAATTTAAATAAATCCCTCCTGACCTCATCAAGCTTTTGGAGATGCTCGGTCTGGTTTGTGTCAGAGCGAAGGAATGCAGATGTGAAAACGTACATCAATGCGGCACTTTGTTTAAGGTCGTTATATCCAGCAGGTGTGTTATAGACTGTTATAGGACTGCTGACTGGAGCTCTGTGTTTAAAGGCACTGCTGATATTATCGTGACTGGGAGAAACTCAACACTTTGCAGTTTGAAGGAAACACAGATGCATTATGGTCAAGAGAGTGTCCTCAGGGGGGAAGTACTGTCCTTATGTCAGTTCACCTAAAGTAGAAGCACTGATGTAAAACATCTGCTGAATTATTTGTATCCCCGGTGGGGACAAAATGTATCCCCCCCTCTCAAAGTGATCAATGCTACTTCACCAATGGACCATATATTATATAACGATACCAGTATCGGAAAGGATCCGATATTGCCTAAAATGCTGATATAGGTATCAGAAAATGCTGGAGTTTATACACCGATGCGATACCACGTAATTTATTTAGTCACGACTGACTGAAAAGAAAGTTCTACGGCATTCATTGTTTATTGTTTAAAAGTTCAACCTGAGCCAGGCCGTAAAACAAGGGTAGAAATCACATCGCATCCATACAGGGATAGTAGTATACAGCAATACAATATATGACACGCTGGTATCGGATCGGTACTCGGTATCGGCCGATACGCAGGTTCAGGTATCGGAATCAGTATCAGGAAGCAAAAAATGGTCAGAGGATCTCTAATTAAAATGGTACAGACTGGGACTATGCCTTGGCATGTTCCAGGCAAACCAAATCAGCCAAAACATTTTACTCCCTTGTAATATTTCTCTATGGGCTTTTTTTGAACCGTGATTTGAGAACACTACCGTTACACAGAGGACGGCAGTTGAGCAGGGGGGTCATCAGTGTGGCCCAGGACACACGGCCATAGCGCTTGGATCTCAATGCATCCTGGGTGCATTCACACCTGTACTCAGAGATGTCCGGTTGGGATTAGATCACCCAGGACAGATGTTAATGCCAGGTGTGAACAGGGTCTTAGGGCACTGGTTGATCGAATTTTGTGACTAACATTGTAAGCAATTAAGCAGTTAACAGCAAACAATCATACAGTATCTGTCCAGCTTAACATATGAAATCCACAATTTTAAATAGACAGTGCTGAGGTTACTAAACTGAAGTAAGTAAACACATTGGAAGCTACAAAATTAAGAACGCAAAATGATAATTTCTTGGTAACCCCTGTTTTTCCGGTGTCCGGTCTCTATCAGTCTGTGGTCCAGTGAGGTTGTTTCAGTGATGTAGAGTTCCTGTAATTTAACTTCTTCAGATATAGATAATGTGACATTCAGGAAATAATGAATGGGAAAACAGAATGGCAAACTTCAATGAAACTCTGGTATTCTAACTATAGATTGAAAAGTGAAATTCAGCTTCATAGCCCTCTGAGTAATGACCAAATTCTTCGCTCAGGAAGCTGCTGGTCCACAGCTAACGATCCAAAACCAGGAAGTAGTGAATTTGGGTGGAAACCGTCCATTGAAAGTCATTTCCTATTACGCTTGAACAGAACTGATCGCCAGGGAGGAAAGGAGAGAAGGATGCAGAGCGAGAGAGGGAGAGGGCGAGAGAGCTAAGAGACGCATGAGTGAGCGTGCAAATGAAATTGTGTGTGAGCGAGAGAGACAGAATGAATAGATCTGATAGTCAAGGTGAACGCTGGGAACACAATGAGCATGTTGAAACACAATACACAGACACGTTATCAGCACAGAGCAGAGTGCAGTCACACCCCTCCCGCAGAAGAGCAAGCTCCCCACAGACATTTTAAACCCATAAAATACCTTTGAAATAGAGACTTCTTTTATTTTACCATGGGTTTTTAAGACCTTTGACCCCTTAATAATTAAATACATGGTGATACATGGTGAAAGAACTACTTAAACTCGCGACTGTAGACACAATGAAGCATGTTTTTGCAGCTGCGTGGTTTATCTGTCACTTCAGTTTATGCAGACTCTTATTTCCAAAACAGCTGTCATGTTTTTAATGTTTGAAAACCTGCAGTTAAACTGAAGGTCAGTGCATTCATCCAGGCTTTGTGTTTTTACTGTCAACACAGATATACTTAGGAGTTCAGGACTTAAGACTCAAGAGCATTCATTTTTATTCTCAAGGATTCTTATTTTCAATAGAAATTTATTATGAAAGGTACAGAAAAATATGTAAAGAAAATGAAAGGGGAGAGACTGATATTATCTAAAACTTGGCATAAAGAGACATGATTATCTTAAGTTAGCCATAAAGTACTGCTATTCTGTTTTTTTGTTATTGTGTTTAAATTATTTATATTTAACATGTATGTTGAGGTATGTATTGTCAATTTGTGCCTTTGTTTTATTGTTTATGTGTAATAAAAAATAAAAAAAATGAGGATAATAATATGTAGAGGTTAGCGTCGGTCTGGTGAATGAAATCAAGCTACGTATTCTGTGCATTTTCCTCAATCCAACAAGTCCTCCTAATCAATCGATGATATCAATACAATACAATACAAGAGAGAAGAGAAAAGGTAAATATTACCTTAATGTTTCTGTATCTGTACTTTTAGCGCCAGTTTAAGTCATGTTGACCACAGATTTAGTCATATTTATATTTGTTTTAGAAAAACGTGTAAGGATTGATGTAGTGACCCCTTTGCCATTCAATTGAACGCCAACACAGTTGCATAGTCTATTTGTTTTCTGACGCATGTAGTAAATGACCAAAATGTTCAGTGTTCACAATTTATTTATTTCCATTTGTTTTTTAATTAATGCAACACCCGAGTAGCCTGGCTCCGCCCCCCTACGTACTTCCGCTCAATTTTCATTTCCCTTCAGTACTCCGTCTGGGTTTGCGGTATAGTCTTGGGTTTTCTCCAGCCAAATTTTTGGCGGTCCAATCAGCGAACAGAGGGAGGGGCTGAGAACGATGATGTTGAGGCCGTGCGCTAGAGTTATAGTTCTGTAATGGCGGCGGAGAAAGATGCGGTCTGTTGTGGCAACGCTGCAGAATATCCAGAAGTTAAAGCCCGAGCAAGAACAATCTTTGCTGAGTTGTGTTGGTGGCCATGATGTTGTGTTGGTGGCCATGATGTTGTGGCCCTCCTCCCCATGGGGTTCGGGAACAGTTTGATTTTCCAGTTCGCTCCGTTAGTGGTGAAGGAGTTAGCTAAGGCGAACGCTAGCGACGCTAAGCCGACGTCATGACCAAACGTTAGCAATTGGTTATGGCAGATCCAGAGTGTCTCTGGGCAGATCCAATAGTTTTAAACTTCAACAGAGTACCCGCCTTCAAAGAAGGTCACACTTGTCAATGGAGAGTGGCCAGACTCTCTGTATAAATGAAATGTACCAGAGTCTGGTAGGACCTGGCTAGTGGACCAGAGTCTGGTAGGACCAGGCTAGTGGACCAGAGTCTGGTAGGACCAGGCTAATGTACCAGAGTCTGGTAGGACCAGGCTAGTGTACCAGAGTCTGGTAGGACCAGGCTAATGGACCAGAGTCTGGTAGGACCAGGCTAATGTACCAGAGTCGGGTAGGACCTGGCTAGTGGACCAGAGTCTGGTAGGACCAGGCTAGTGGACCAGAGTCTGGTAGGACCAGGCTAGTGTACCAGAGTCTGGTAGGACCAGGCTAATGGACCAGAGTCTGGTAGGACCAGGCTAACACCCGAGTGCATGTCCCTCTTGATTATAATACCTTACCTCTAATTGACAGTGAACTACTGCCCCAAGTGGCCGGAGGTTGAAGCCACACAAACACAAGCATAAACCAAAATTACTATTACAATTGGAATTCAACTGAAACCACAGGAATAACATTTGATTGGTGATTTTCTTGGATCTGTTTCCTTCCTCTCCGTTGCACCTCTGTCTCCTGTGACTCCAGTCCTCCCTCCTGTGTTTGTCTTTCTTTGACCGGTTAAGAGGACAAGAGAATGGCGTTAAGAGGGCTGTTCCTCTGTCTCTCTGCTGTGTTTTGGCCACACTCAGGCCGCAGGTTTACAGACTAATCCGATTAACAGCCGGGGTGAAGCAGTCAGCCGCTGTCGATGAAGGGGAAAGATTAACTCTTTCATTGTTGGGGGGGGGGGGTCTATTTCCACTTTTCTCTTTTCTTTTGACTCTCTGTCACACTCCTCTTTCTTTCTTTCATTCTTTCATTCTGTTTCTGTCTTTCTTTTTGAAGTGACAGCAGCAGGGTAAGAGGAAGAGGAATGTGAACTTTTGAGAAAAGTTCAAATGATGTTTTACCCAAAGTACAATAGGCAGAGATAGGTACATACCGTGGCATGTTTAAGGTGTGTGTGTGTGTGTGTGTGTGTGTGTGTGTGTGTGTGTGTGTGTGCGTGTGCGTGTGCGTGTGCGTGTGCGTGCGTGTGCGTGTGTGTGTGAAAAGCAATACAAAGGTGATGCCAACATAACACAATTTAAAACCACAGCTGTTGTTGTCTTTACTTATACTGTTCTTGTTGTTGTTTACAGGTTACAGTGCGACTGTCAGCACAACACCTGTGGCTTGTCTTGCGGCCAGTGTTGCCCTGGATACAACCAGTTGCCATGGAAACCGGCCACAACCTACAGCGCCAACGAGTGTGAACGTGAGTAGCACCATAGTCCTGATATACTGTGATACTGACGTACACACACACACACACACACTCAAGCATACGTGGAAGAACTCGTGCTTGGAAACACACACACACACACACACACACACACACACACACACACACACACACACACACAGAGTGTTGAATCACTGATCCCTGCAGAAGAATGTGTTGGTTCAACAGAACGAGTTGGCCTTAATTTAACAAAGCTGAACAGGCACATGGGGTGCAGTGCTGCTCTTAGCTTTCTTGGTAACTTTCACACATCTGTCTCTCTAAAATAGCTTCTTTTCTTCTGGTTGAATATGAACCTGAATATGATCAACATATTTGGAATATACCATACTTCTTTCCTGCCACATTTGTGCCGTAAGATCCGTGTCCACTTAGAGATGTTCCTCCTGCCACTGGATTCAGACCGCATTGATGCTGGGGCGTAAAGTTATCACAGTTTTCATATAAAAAAAGCAGCATTTGATCATTGGTCATTTACAGTTTTTACAACTGCTAACACACAAAGTCTCTATATGTCACACGGTTTTTGAAACCTCTCAGTCAAAGAGCAAAACCACACACCATGTCCCCAACACCATGAGCTATTTCTCAGCCTTTCACTCACTTTTCAATTGCATAAAACACTTTGTGATACCCAATCAGCAGAGACGTGTCTGTAAACTCGGGGTAATAAAAAGACAGAACACACAGCAGTGTGTTCAACGCACCCCCGTTTCAGTTTAAACCTCGCTCGCTCCGTGGCCCTCTGGGCTGAAATAAGAACTTTGAGACGGCCTTCACAAAGGAGGACCAGAACAACTTCCGGTTCAGCCGAGGACCGAGGAGTTGACGAGCTATCAGATATGGGCCATGAGATGCAGCCAAGTTCAAGGAGGAGGAGTTGGAAGAAGAAGAGAAGGAAGGAGAGCCATCTCTGGTGCCCCCCCCCCCCCCGCCTCCCATACGAACGTCTGGTCTGTACGATTATCACTCCATTTTGTAAGGAATGTTGTAATTTGGAGAAAAATAAAAAAAAGAAATTCTGTTTTATTTCCAGATAACTTTATATTGTAACATTAAAATAATGCTCTCCCTCCTTGTGGACGGTAGATTTGTTGAAAATCATTCGATATGAATATTTGCAGTCATAAACTAAAAGATTATTGGCACATGGGCCACCTTGAAGCATTTCCTCTATCAGCTAAAAGCTTTGATCGTGCCTTAAAACAATCTGGGACCGCGTCCTGCTGCCACCCACCCTTATCAAAACTCGGGTTATATTTACATGTGAGAGCCGTCTGTTATCAAATCTGCAGTTATATTTAACAAGGAACAACATCAGTAACACAATGGCAAACGGGTCACCAAAGGGCAACATGATATGCAACTCCAGAGAGAGGGAGATGAGGCGTTTGTAACTACTACTGCAGCTGGAAGTGCGTGTATTAGGCTTATAGACTGGGGTGCACATAACTGGTACGCAGGTACGCAGGTAGGAATGCGTAATGCCACTTGTGTTACTACGCGCCTTTGCGTACTTGACCGATCTTCTCATCTAACCTTACATGTTGCTTGTCAACTACTGCCAGAGATGTCCAAAAAGCAACAGACATTAAGCAGCTTCTTTGGCGTATCGCCACCTACAAAGAAACGCCAACTGGAGCCAGAGCCGAAGAAAATACTTTTTTCGGAAAAAGTGGCTCCACAATGTGCAGTGGCTTGAAGTTTGAGTGCACTGAAATGTGGTGCAAGATTTGCAGCTCAGATCCACATCTAGCAAACAACAGCAGGTGCATTTTATAAAGGCTCAAAGAATTTCAACCATCCTTTATTCGACAAACATGAAAAGAGCAAGGAGCACATGAATGTGAAATCTGTGTTATCTATAAGTTATAGATAATACAGATTTCTTTTTTTAACAAGCGTGAGGAACACAAAGCTGCACAAATTCATTTGTCCTGTAAAGTTTATTTTCATCCACAACTAGTCCTTCAATCCCAACGGAGGGAGCCACAACCAATCCAGATCAGGGCTTACGAAAACACAGAAAGAGTGTAGTTTAAATTCACATTAGTTCATTTCATATTTTGCGCAGAGAATGACCGCCAAGCAACTGTGCTGTTGTTCCTAAACACAACTCGCAACACAGACGGGGTGAATTTATGAACGAAAGTGTGTAAGTTCTGTCACAAAACAATCGTCGTTACGTAACGTTATCCTTGCTCTTTTTGTAAGTTGGTATACAGAAACCCTTGGCCTTTGCTAGTGGCTGTCACTACCCGATGTGAGTCGAGTGCAGATGTGAGTTGCGCATGCTCAGATTTAAACGGTTTACCGCGTAACGCCAAGGGATCCGGATCCGGCTGCAAGCAATTAGCTATCTATGATTGTTTGATTGCTAACGTTAGCTCAAAACGCCATTCAGGTGACAGCCTTTGTTGTGTTTGATTGCTAACTTGTAGCCAGCAGTGAACAAACTTCGTTATGTAGGTCCATTTTTATTGTATTGACATTCCAGAAGTCTCTTGTTAGTAGGTTCTTGTAGGCTACTTCAGACTCTAATCTAGAACCGACATCAGGGATCATGCCGTGCAAATGTGATGCCTTACACTAAATAATAAATGACTGCTATGTAATGTACCTATCTCATTATTCTGTGGCTAACAGCAAAACAGATCTGCGTGAAGTCGCAAAGTGACGCATGCGCAACTCACATCTGCACTCGGGGGTCCTCAGAGTTACTGCAGGGGGGCCGACCAAATTATTGTTAATTTTTTTAAAGTTTTTTTTAAGTACAGAAAAATACTTACACACATCTATAACATGAGACGGAGGCGGATAAGTAAGTCAAAAGTTGCAAAGAAATCCCCGCACTTTTGAAAGTTTTTCTAAAAGTTAACATGAATTAACATGAATCCAACATATATTCGAATCAAATATAAATCGGCCTATTTGTGAAAAAAATACATTGATGATAGGTTTACTGGCCTATAGGTAAGGAAGTCACTTCAGTTCATCCTAAGGATTCACTGTGCCATGTGTACGTTTAACATTAAAACATGATTAATAAAATCATGCCAACAATTATTATTTTAATAGCTTAGTATTCTATGTTCAAAAAAGGTATACAAAAGCTTTAGGCCGCCCACACTTTATTGTAGGCCCAGTTTAATATGCAACTTAATATGTAGTAGGGGGTCCCTGCTCCGTCTCTCTCTCAGTTTAGGGGTCCTTGGCTTGAAAACCGTTAAAGACCCACGGTTTAGAGAGAATATAAAATGTGTCTGAGAGCAGAGGGCAGCTCTGAGAGCAGTACTGTGTCTCTGGTCACGAGCCGAGTTATTCTGGTCTGCTTAGTTTATCACTCGACTGACTCACTGCACCGGATCGTCCTTAAAGCTCCGTTCAGATTTTTTTTTTTTTTTGTTGGTTGGTTTCAAGAAAGGGGGAAAAAAAAAGTCAAATGTGCCTCAGGTCTGAGAAAAACACTCACCGCTATCAGAGCTGGAGGATAAGGAGCGCTGGTTTATTCAGCCGGCACCTCTCAGGCGCTGAGGGTTAGATAAGGTTTCACTGACTCTGTATGAAGAGTAAACCTTGGTCTGGACTTCCTGCATGTGTGCATCTTAGGCATGGACTTCTCTTTCTTTATCTTAGATTAGGTTAAAGGATGTATGTAATCCTCTTACTGTATGTGTACATGCACAATGATGGGGGCGAATTTGGGCTGTTAGACTTCTGGCTAGGGATCGACCGGAAGGAGGAATTCTCTAAGTAATGACAACAACACTGTCGGCACGTCCACATGATACAAGCCTTATGTGATCCCGCATGCATCTTATGCTAAGATAAGCTAAGTGGCTTCATATTCTCCGTACAGCCATCAGTGTTGTCGATCTTCTTGTTTCCCAAAATGTGAAACTATCGCATTAAGTCTGGGCTTCCATTCCTCTTTATTCACATAATCAAAGGCATCAGTTACACATGTTCTTATCATCCATCCATCCATCTATCCATCTATCCATCCATCTATCCATCCATCCATCTATCCATCCATCCATCCATCCGTCCATCTATCCATCCGTCCATCTATCCATCCGTCCATCTATCCATCCATCCATCCATCCGTCCATCCGTCCATCTATCCATCCATCCATCCATCCATCCATCCGTCCATCCATCCATCCGTCCATCTATCCATCCATCCATCCATCTATCCATCCATCCATCTATCCATCCATCTGTCCATCTATCCATCCATCCATCCATCCGTCCATCCATCCATCCATCTATCCATCCATCCATCCGTCCATCCATCCATCCATCTGTCCATCTATCCATCCATCCGTCCATCCATCCATCTATCCATCCATCCATCCATCCATCCGTCCGTCCGTCCGTCCATCCATCCGTCCATCCATCCATCCGTCCATCTATCCATCTTCGTCCCCTTATCCAAGGTCGGGTTTATACATTATTACTTTAAATAGTAAATAACCAAATAACAGTTGGGTTGTTAATTTACATATAATGTCCATCATATTACAGACTTTTGTACCCAATTTAAAAAAACTCAAAAACTACTGTAAAAACTTAGACTTCTTTTTACTATGTACACATATACAGGCAGATGTTAAAATCAAACAATTCATCGTCATGTTGTTTTTACATGACTCTTTAGACCAACAGATTCTAATAAAAACTACAAAAAGTGTAACATAGTGAAACTAGAAGAGATTGCACCAGTCTTTGATCACTGACTGTAATCACACATGAAATAACCCTTTTATGATTCATAAACTCTCCCCAACCTTCTTGTTTCTACTTCAAGCTACAAAGAGCCTTCAAACGGTCTTTTTATCAAATGTCAGGAAACGATTCAGCCCGTGTGGTTGTTGTGGTAATTATGGCTTCTCTCATGTCTCTCTTTATGGATTTGTTTGGAGATGAGCTAGATATGATTCTGAGCAGCGTGTTTGTAATCTCCCACCCTGCTGAATGAACACCTGTCGGACGAAACGGCGTTCAAAACAACTACTGCATTTGAAGTGGCTTCACAGAGGCTGAGTGATGTCTGAGGATGTGTCAGACGGAACATAAACCTGTCCCTGAAGAAGAAATGAAATATTTTTGTGTGGCTGCAATTCTAAATGTTAGTAACATTCAGAATTGCAGCCACACAAAAATTGACTTTGTAGTGACATCCGGTGGAATTTCCAGCAGAACAAGAGCATGCTGGTGGAATGTCGTGGATATAGACTAGTTTTTTTATGTGCATGTACGCTATGACCATATATAGAGCCAAGAGTAGAAGAAACTGTTGAATGCGGAGCGTTCACAACAGTGGGAAATAACTTACTGAGCATGTCAGCTGCGTCTCTCGGTCTTCATCAGCGAATAAAGTTTGCTCCTGAACTTAAGTTTGATTGTAATTATTATTATTTGTTTTGTTTTTGTTAAACTACCAGCAGGTAATAAGATGCGTGATATTTGAGATATTACAAACTGCTGTCTGTGTGTTTCAGCGTGTAACTGTCACCGCCATTCCTTTGACTGCTACTACGACCCGGAGGTTGATCAGCAGAGAGGCAGCATGGACGTGCACGGACACCACCGAGGTGGAGGAGTCTGCCTCAACTGTCAGGTAACTAAAGGGGGGGGGATACATTAATAATGACTTATTATTATAAATATAAGCCTTACTCTGCACCCTTAGCATGGAATATGTTGCAGAACGACTTGAAACTCAATGAATGAATCTCGTTCAATGCTTTTAAATCCAAAATGAAAGATTTGGAGCCAGATTCCTTAAGTTGTAATGTTTTGAATATTTAGTCGATTAGTCGACTAATCGGTCGTTTTTGGTCTTAGTCCACTAAGGTTTCTTGGTTTGATTTGTCATATTTTATGCTTTTTTTTCATTCTGAATGACTTATTTCCAAGGAAGTTAGGAGCACATCTCTGGTAAACACAAGATTTAAGATTAGATTAGATTCAACTTTATTGTCATTGTGCAGTGTACAAGTACAAAGACAGTGAAATGCAGTTTGCGTCCAACCAGAAGTGCAAAAGTGCAATGTAATATACAAAGTATAGACAGGTGGTGCATAGACAGGACAATAAATATATTGCAGTGTTATAAGAGCAGAATAAATATGGCTAATTAACATGAACAATGTATAAACAACATGTACAGATATGTGCAATGTAGTAGCAGTGACATTATACTAGTAGTAAGAGTAATATAGATATATGCAGTGTATTAACAGAATAAATATGGATATACTGAATGAACCATATAGACAGATATATACAGTATGTACAGCTATGTGCAGTGTAGTAACATTATTAAATTGTATATCATTAAAGTGATGCTTTTGTATGATATTTTGTGGAGAAACTCAGTTTTACAAATCTGTCGATTAAATCAACTAATCAAAAATCATATGAGTGAGAATATATTCAGAGGAAGACAGCCCCAGTTTTTACTTGACCTGACTACAAAAGACTCCTTTACATTTTTATTTTTTGAAACGTGAGTTGCCTGTTACTTTTCATTTGGTCTCCTCTTTGTGTTCTCTTCATGCTGCTGGCATGTTTTGGTCAGGTCGTCCTTTGTAATCCCAACGGGACTCTCCTGGTTAAGTTCTAATGCAAAGTGTTCCCTTTCAGCATCACACCACTGGAGCCAACTGTGAGCGCTGCATCCCCACCTACTACAGGTCACCTGACCACGCCATCGACTCCCCATTGGCCTGCTCTCGTGAGTAGGCCCCTAACAATTATTACACAATTGTGTAATTGGCTTTTCTTTTGTTACGTAATCACTGTAAAGCGGTCTTAAAGGACAATTCCGGCGCAAAATGAACTCAGGGGTTAATAACATATGTCTACTGAGTCGACGGTTCTCTGGGACATGTTTTAATGCTAATCAAATGTGTCTCTAGCTTGAAACAAGCTAGCGCAAACCGGTAATAGCTTCTAACGCTAGCTTTGCTATGCTACCGTGGAAGTGTGGTGCTATTTTGAGCCTTGTTAGTGGTGTAGAAATAGCGATTTACCCTCTGCCCCGAAGGCTAACGTTATAAGCTATCACTGGTTTGCGCTAGCTTGTTTAAAGCTAGAGACACATTCGATTAGCATGAAAACATATCCCAGAGAACGGTCGACTCGGTACACATGTTACTAACACATTGTTCATTTTGCGCTGGAATTGTCCTTTAAAGCATACGACTGTATGTAATTATATAAGTGATTATTGGTCGGACTGTTGAGCTGAAGCTATGCTAGTTGTTGACACTGGAGCCTAAACGTGTTCATAGCAACACATATGACAAGGTGGGGATACAGTTAGAGAAAATGTCTGCCGTTGTTTACTTCATAGACTGTGAATTTGTGTTATTTTATTATCTGGGTCACATGACAGGGATATATAACCAAAAGATGTCTCCTGGAATTCGTTCAAAACTTTAATTGTACGGCAACATTTGGAATTGTTACAGCTCTACAAGTGAGTGACAGCTGTCCGTCAAATAGCATCATCTAATGGACATAAAAACATTCAAATGCAAATATGATGTATACATCCATCATCACACGTATGTCTCATCCTCGTCTCTGCAGGCTGCGACTGTCAGTCGGAGTTTACGGACGGTACCTGCGAGGATCTGACCGGCCGTTGTTTCTGCAAACCAAACTACGCCGGAGAGGACTGCAGATCCTGCGCCAGCGGCTTGGAGAACTTCCCCGACTGCTACCGTGAGTCCCAGAGACACAAACAAACACCTCATACACCCACTGTCTGAGTAAATAACCAGGACCAAGGGATCTCCATGCATTCCTGCAGTCAATCCTTTTTGGACCCAGCGTTCTTTGGTTTAGTGCCACGTGTGATCGGGAATACGAGAAACCTGGGTATCGAAGGAAGTGGGAAGAAAAGGGAATGAATGATGAATTTTTCAATTAAGGGTACTGGTATTGTCATTTTTTAAAAACGATTACCAGCCCTACCAAAAGAAAACAAGGAAGCAGATATACAGTATATATATAGCAATATATTATTATATATATATATATATATATACGTATATATATAAGATATATAAGATTTGAATAAAAAAATGCATAGAAAAAATTGAATTTTTTATTTTTATTTTATTTTTTTATTTCTCTGGTTTCTAATCTCTCTCTCTCTCTCTCTCTCTCTCTCTCCCCCCCCTCTCTCTCTCCGTCCATCAGCCACCCCCACCTATCCCTCCAACAACAACGGCGAAGCTAAACCGGCAGGAGAGATCATCAGTAAGACTCTGAATTCGATCTTTCTTTTCTGCTCTACTGTCCTAGAATGAATGCTATTTATGAACGATTATTAGTGGTAAATAAACAGGGTGTCTGCAGGTCCTTCAAATGTCTTTGGACGTGCAGGAGCCTTATACTGTCTAGTATAACTTTATACTTGCACTTACCTGTTGGCACAATGTAGATTAACCTCACTCTAATAACCATATTCCCATATAAAACCTACCTACCTCTGCACAGGACCTTTATACTTTTAAATTCCGGTTTGTCAAAAAATCAAATCCATTCATGTTACGCCGTCACCACTGTTACGTTAGCGCGTCCTGCGAGAGTGCGAGCGAGGAAGAAGGAGACGGTAGAAACGATGTCAGCTACACCAGAGCGCGATCGATTTCGCAAACGCTGGACTACAAAGACTTTATTGCTGAGTTTGCGGGGCAAGAAGTGACTTTCACTTGATCCAGCGTGGTAAATGGGACGCTATATAAAGATATAGATAGAGAATATAAAGTGACATGCCGCAAGTCAGACGGCCTGTTATTCTGACTAACTGGTCCGTTATCTCTCCTAACAACCACATACAAATACAATTAAAGCTGCAAGCAGCGATGAACCGGCCCTCGCCTTCTTAGTCGGGGATACTGGCAGACGCAACATCACATGTAGACCACACATTCTAAGTTTCATGTAAATCGGAATAACTTTTGCCAAGATACAACCGTTCATGTTTTAACAGCCACCTACAGGAAGTTATTCCTCCATAACTTGCGCATTGTTTTAGCTATCAAAATTCTTTTGATAGCTTTTAGTCACGAGGGTCCACCGAATCTATATCCAAGTTTTCGTGCAGATTGGACTCACGGCCCAGGAGGAGTTAGACAAAGTAGGTTTCCCATATATTGCGATGTGGCTAATTAATAAAAAACATTCTAACAGCGCCGTCTAATGGCCGATTCACTCTAAATTTGGCATGGATGCTCAAGCCCCTATACAGAACAACTGTGTCATGTTTGGTGTCAATCGGAATACATCTTGGTAAGATACGCAACTTCGTGTTCTGACAGCCCCCTACAGGAAGTTGGTCCTCTGTAACTTGTGCATTGTGTTAGCTTTCAAAATTCTTTTGATAACTTTTTGTCATGAGGTTCTACCGAGTCTCCGTGTACATTTTTGTGCAGATGGGACTCACGCTCTAGGAGGAGTTAAAAAAAGTAGGTTTCGCTCAAAGCGAATTTGCTAATTTATTAAAACAATGAAAACAGCGCCATCTAAAGGCCGATTGACACCATATTTGGCACACAGCCTCATTGGCACATGAGGAACAACTGTTCTAAGTTTTGTGTCCATTGGAATAGCCGTTGGCAAGATACAACCGTTCCTGTTTCGACACCCACCTACAGGAAGTTGGTCCTCTGTAACTTGCGCATTGTGTTAGCTATCAATATTCTTTTGATAACTATTTGTCACGAGGGACCTCCGAGTCTATATGCCAGTTTTCGTGCCGATCGGACTCACGCCCCAGGAGTAGTTAGACAGAGTAGGCTTCCCATATATCAATATTTTGCTGATTAATTAAAAAAAATTAAAACAGCGCCATCTAATGGCTGATTGACGCCAAGTTTGGCACAGATGCTAAACCGGCCATGACGAACAACATTGTCAAGTTTCGGGGCAATCGGAATAATTGTTGCCAAGATAACGCAACTTCCTGTTTATACAGGAAGTTGTTTATACAGGAAGTTGCTGTAACTTGCGCATTTTTTCAACTATCAAAATTCTCTGGATAACTTTTCGTCATGAGGGTCAACAGATACTGCCTGCAAAGATCCAAGAAGATTGAAATCACAGCCTGGGACGAGTTCGAAAGAATGTAAAACACATGAAAAATGAATAATTAAAAAGGGCCGCCTTCCGGTTGGGCGGAGCTAATGAAGGTAAATGGGAAATATGTCCGCAATGATTACAGCAATATGGGTATTAAAACTGGTGAAGATCGGAGCAACTATGTCCAAGTTAAGGCCTTCCAGGCATTAGGGGGCGCTATGGAGCTCACTTACAGGTTTGGACCAAATGGCTGTACAGTCTCACAAAGCTCCCAGGTGTTTATGTGGGCGCCAATTTTTGTGAGTTTTCGTATATATTGAGGCCGTCAAAAATGTGCCCAAGTGCTAAAACCAATTAGGGGGCGCTATAGAGCAACCATACCACTCCCAAGCCTAAATGTGAATTCAGATGAAAGAGTTTACTATTGTGCACATGGCTGCAAAATCTTGAGAGTTTTCGTGCATCCTAAAGTCGTCAAACAAGTGTTCGTAAAATGAAGATTTTTACATGAAAACCAATATTTCGGAAATTATAGAATTTTGTAATTTTTTCTAAAAATAGCATCATGGACTTGAAGATGAGACCTATGTTCCCTCAAAAGTTGGTATATTAACTTATTACTTTTGTCCAATTTAAGGCGCACGTTAGGGGGCGCTATGGAGCCCCCTGGCAACGCCCGAGCCCAATCACTACAGAACTTTGCAATTTTCACCAGTTGTGACGTGTGCACATTTTTGTGAGTTTTCGTGCATGCTAACCCCCTCAAAAACGCGACGAGGAATTGGTAAAAATAATAATCTTATGAAAAACAATAGGTTCCTTCGCGCTTTCAGTGGGGCCTTGCACTTTCGTGCTCGGGCCCTAACTATCTCTGTGGCATAGGAGAACATGCACGCACGCACACACACACACACACACACACACACACACACACACACTCCTCTCAGCTGCTCAGCTGTTGATTTTTTGGCTGTAAGTCAGATGTCATAGATGCATGTCAGTGTGTGCTGCTCGTATCAGCCTGCTGTGTAAATACAATTCCTTCTCTCATCATAGAGAGTTGCATTGCTTTTATTTAATCACCTGTTCTCTCTTATCAAAAGTGAAATAACTTTGTTGACAGATGTTTGTACTGTGTGTGTGTGCAGACTGTGAGTGCAGCGCGGCCGGGACTGTGGATAACTCGTGCAGGCTGGATCCCCGGACTCGGACCTGCATCTGTAAACCAGGGTTCACCGGCGACCACTGCGACACCTGCGCTCCAGGTTTCTACGGACTCAACTGTCAGGGTGAGAGGCGGATACGTGGATAGACACATATATTTGGGCTGCAACTTACTATCATTTTTAATATTGATTAATCTGTCCAATGTCTTTCTTGATTAAGTCTTCAATCGAGGGGTTTCAAACTCAACTTCACTAAGGGCCACGCTGGAAAATGAGAATCACATCAAGGGCCAGACATGTAGAGTTTATTGACAAAACTCTCTGCTTCTGGGGGAATTTCTCAGTCTCAGAGTCCTCAAATCTGCCAAATTCTGCTTTGAATGTCACATAATTGCAGTTTAAAGTACACTTTCCTTTGTTTTTTGGTTTGGCGCACAACTAAGCGGGCCAAAATCTATTGGGAACCTAAATTTATATAAGGGCCTGGTCTAAATCTGCAAGGGGCCGGATTTTGGCACGCGGGCCTTCAGTATAACACATGTGGTTTACATACAAGTTAAAAAAAGACATCAAACAAGTACAACGACTGTAAAGTGCAAGTAGTATTGAGTTCTAAAAAATGGCCCTGGACAAGAAGAAAATATGATGGTGAAGTGATGATTTTGGGACAGAAGCTGCGGCCGTGCGTCGCTGCAGCAACTCCTAACAAAAAGAGAAAACAATATTTTGGTTTATTAACTTTATATTGCATAATCCTGAGCTAAAAAAAAAGGACGAAACTTCAGATGGGGATCTTATCTTTGCCTCTCAAAGTCATCTGGTCAAAATCGCGTTCACAGCTGGGTTTAATGGGTCGGGCCCGTTTGTTCAGCACACACACGCACACACACACACGCACACACGCACACACACACACAGACACACACGCACACACGCACACACACACACAGACACACACACACACACACACGCACACACGCACACACACGCACACACACACACACACGCACACACGCACACACACACACAGACACACACGCACACACGCACACACACACACACAGACACACACACACACACACACACGCACACACGCACACACACGCACACACACACACGCACACACGCACACACACACACAGACACACACACACACACACACACACACACACACACACACACACACACACACACAATACTAATACACAAACAAAGGAATTCCAGACACTTTATTTATCAGCTTGTTTATTTATCCTGTGTTAGTTTACCACCCAGGAGCAGTCACACACACACACACACACACTCCTGAATAAACAGCATTCCACTAAGCTGTGTTAGTCCGTGTAAATAGAGTTACAGCTTTCCTTCAGTCAGTGAAGCTGGTAAACACACACAGTCATTTTTAAATACATAATAAAAAAACAAGTGTTATTTATGTGTGTGTGTGTGTGTGTGTGTGTGTGTGTGTGTGTGTGTGTGTGCATGTGTGTGCGTGTGTGTGTGTGTGCAGGCTGTCAGTGTTCAGGTCCCGGCTGTCTGGACGGGTCATGTGACTTGGTGACGGGTCACAGCGTGTGCCGGAGTGGTTTCCAAGGTTACCAGTGTGACCAGTGTGCACCGGGCTACTTCAACTACCCGCTGTGCCAACGTGAGTCAAGACAATATGTTTACCATGTTTATGAAAAAATGGGAATGGATGGACATACATTCAGCATTTACGTGTGTGTGTGTGTGTGTGTGTGTGTGTGTGTGTGTACGTCGGTCATTCACTGTCACTCAGGTTGAGGCATGTTTGTATGTATTGGGCAGCAAGATAAGCCCTTCTCTCTCTCCCTCAATATCTCTCTCTACCTCTCTCTCTCCCCCTCTCTCTCTCTCTCTCTGTCTCTCTGTCTCTCTCTCTCTCTCTCTGTCTCTCTCTCTCTCTCTCTCTCTCTCTCTCTGTCTCTCTGTCTCTCTCTCTCTCTCTCTCCCTCTCTCTCTCTCTCTCTCTCTCTCTCTCTCTCTCTCTCTCTCTGTCTCTCTCTCTCTCTCTGTCTCTCTCTCTCTCTCTCTCTCTCTCTGTCTCTCTCTCTCTCTCGCTCCCTCTCTCTCTCTGTCTCTCTCTCTCTCTCTTTGTCTCTCTGTCTCTCTCTCTTTCTGTCTCTCTCTCTCTCTCGCTCCCTCTCTCTCTCTGTCTCTCTCTCTCTCTCTCTCTTTGTCTCTCTGTCTCTCTCTCTTTCTGTCTCTGTCCCTGTCTCTCTGTCTCTCTCTCTGTCTCTCCAGTGTGTGGCTGCAGTACCGTCGGCTCTTTGCCCGAAGGCTGCGACGCGTCTGGCAGATGTCTGTGTAAACCAGAGTTTCAGGGTCCTCGATGTGAACAGTGCCGATCTGGATTCCACTCCTACCCTAACTGTCAAGGTACGCGCACACACACACACACACACACACACACACACACACACACACACACACACACACACACGAAAACCAGAAGAGAAAGTGATTAAATGCACCTGTTGCTGCTGTAATGAAAACAGAGAATATGATATCCCGTTGGACTCAACACATGGAAACGCTTAACGTTACGCACCTTCTTATGAAGTGTTATATTGCCTCGTTACGTCTACGACGCATTATTTGGGTTCCACCTTTTCAGTGTGAAAGCATAAATCTAACAGGAGAAATGGACAAAATGTTAAAAGCTACAATAATACAGTTATAAGGGAAGGATGGAAGATGAGTAACATATGAGACAGGGTAACCTGGCAAAATAATTTAGATTAAATTGGAGAGAAGCACATTCAGTCCATGCTCTGTGTTCTCATCGACGCATCTCATTAAATGCACAATACACATTACAAAAGAATGTGTATGGTGTCAAAATGACTCTTTATATTATCATAATTTGATCCTCCAGGTCCAATCAAATTCAAAATCTTTTTTTCCTGTAACAAGATGCCTCACCTCTTCTTTTCCCAGTGTGCACCTGTGATCCTCGCACCTCGTTGGACACCAGCTGCACCGCGTCAGGCCACTGCCACTGCCAGCCCAATTACAGCGGAGCGGCGTGTGACCAGTGCTCTCCTGGTTACTATGGTTACCCAAGCTGCACGCGTGAGTCACCGAACGCCTTGAACCCCTGCCTGGTTTCTGCTCAGTCAGTATCAAGCAAAGGAAGTTATTTCACCCGTGGACACAATAATAGGAACACCTCATATGATTTTTGGAAGCTGGTGTATGATGCCAACCGGCTAAATAAATCAGAAACAGAAAATGGTTTATTGCCACATAATAAATAATAAGTTACACTTACAGTATGTGGGATTTGCCTCGGTGAATGGTGCATACATAACCAACAATAATATGAAGTGAACAATAAGTACAGAAACAAATATATACAGACAAAATAACTGGGTTGATTTGCAGTGCAGAATGTGCAAATAATATATAGTATCGATCAATGTCAATATCAATCAACCAACCATGTATAGGGTTGAGTGCCAACAGCTAATAATTGAAATAACCCAAAAAATACAATATTCATGTTGGCAATTAAACAAAGAAACCACCATTATGTAAAACAAATGACAATTAGACGATAATGTAATAATTGTTACAGGCCTGTAACTAACTGGAGTTGGTGATGTGTTTGTTCCAGCCTGTCAGTGCTCTGCACAGGGCTCCCGCTACACCAGCTGTGACCAGGGGACGGGCCAGTGTGTGTGTCTGCCCAACGTGCTGGGGCTGAGGTGTGACAGCTGTGCTCACGGCACCTACGGCTTCCCCAACTGCCAAGGTAATAATAACACACACACACACACACACACAAACAGGCAAATTCTCTTGTCTGCTTAACATAAAGGAAGTGAGGTGTGACAGCTGCAGTAAACGTGACCCTCGCTTTGCCAGACCCTTCGCCAAAGCGCCCTTAACGTTAGCTAGCTACACAATCGTATGTGTATTGTTTTGATTACAATGTGCAGAATTACTTTACGTTGCCTGTTTATGTCTATTTATTTCTATTTCTCACCGTTAATCACCGGCGTCTGTACAGCGTCAACAGGGGTCGCCATTGTTGTTTATGTGTGTGTAACTGGGAGTACAACGATCTGGTACGAGTTCACGAGTAGTAAGTTACGGGTTTGACTGCCGTTCCAGGGCACTTTCACGGGTAGAAGGTTGTGAAAAACGCGAGTTATGGGTTGCCTGGAACGCAGCATTGTTTTCGATGTAACTGGCAGCAATGGTCAGCCATTTTGCCCCACAGTTGTTGACGCCCTTGCAAGTTCTTCTTCACCAAGTGGGAGATATCTCTGCTGTTTTATGATATCTGAAGTCCCTCATATCTCCAATTCAGAATTACAACTAGGAGGCTGACGGAAATGCTTCTTCTGACACAGCTGCTGGTATTTGTGGTGTAAAAGAAGTGCTGTGGCTAGAGCATGCTTGTAAAAACAGTGTGAGGTGTTGCTGTCTGACAGAACAAACTATTATCATGGAGCAAAGCTCCTAATTGGTGTTTATATGTGTGTACAGCTGACTCGTATTGTCGTTTACATGCAAAGGGAATGGAAGCAGGCGATAGCAACGAGTATATCTGAAATTATGACCAGCCAATGACAGGCCAGGTAACTTATAAAGTGATAATGGATAATTTTCTGCAATACACTTCCAGTGGCTGTATGTTGACACTCAACAGATTGTCCAACACTCCAAGTCTACCCATAGTATCAATAATATTTCTTTCTTTCTTTGTCATTCACAGCTGGTACCTGCCACCCGGCCGGCTCTGTTCAGTATGTGGTGCAACCACCAGTGGTGAGTTCATGTGTTCATGTGCAAATTATATTTAACCCTCATGTTGTCTTCCCGTCGTCCGTGCAACTTGTTGCCAGGGCTGTAGTACTCTGTTGTCTCGGACTCGTCTTGGACTCATTGGTATTTGGACTCGGACCTGTCTTGGACTCGGCCATTGGACTCGCCAAATATTCTAGTCGGTCTAGACCGAGTCCAGCACTATATGCTTTTGTTCTAAAGTAACGTCCTCCTTCAAAACAAAACCATTGATGAAGTTCAGAAAACAGGTATTAGTTTAATTCAAAATCCATCTAGAACGGGCCTCGTGATTGGTCGCCTGCTACACACCTGGCTGGGTCATATACCTCAATCGTCAGGTGTCAATCCTTTTTATTTTGGCCACAGACACAATGTCAGAGAGCACTTTGTACTATGAATTCTTCAGGTAGTAAGTTCAAGAATGGGATAATATAATTATATTTTAAGTATATAATGTGGCCTGATTTGATCCTATAGTGTGTTATTCTGCACTTGCTTTTTGATTATTACATAATAATAAAGCAAAATGATCATCTTAAAGTAGAAGATATACTGTCTCTCTTGTCACATACATTATAAACAGGTAAGTGAGTGGTCTTTAGGGGATTCTTTTTTCTGTCTCGGTATTGACTGTGTCTCATTTGGACTCGGTCTCGACTAGTCCTGGTCTTGACTCGGTCTCGACTAGTCCTGGTCTTATCTTAGTCCTGGGGAAAGAGTACATGTGTTGTGGTTAATTCATGGCATGAGAGCAGGTGTTTTTTTCTGTAACTGCTGCACATACACACAATGGGACGGTGGATATTTGGGAATATTTACCATAATATCCATCATACCGGCAGAAGAAACAGACACAGAAACAGATTGGTTGGTTTATTTTACGGTTAATTTTCTCGTCTTTAGGGCCAATGTGAGTGCCGTGGCCACGTGGAGGGCCCGGCCTGCGACACATGCAAAGCTCTGTACTGGAACCTGTCCCCTGACACTCCTGATGGATGCACCAGTAAGAGATACTACCAGCACACACACCACCTCACACACATGCACATGCTTCACTAGTTTGAATGCGGTCAATGACGATCGTAAATGAACTCTGAAGTGTGTGTCTTCTTTCTCCTGCAGACTGTGAGTGTAACGTCGCAGGAACTGTCAGCGGCGTTGCAGAGTGTGCACAGGTGAGCAAGTCAAACTGCACTTCTTCAGTCTACATTTAAACATTCATACTGATGAATATGATGGATTTAGCATGGGGATATTTGCACCTGAAGGAGCTCACACGCAGGAGTCGATATTTTGTAGTTGATATAACATTGGTGGATTTGTGAAGTTGTGTCCTTTTCTGTGTGCTTAAAAAGGGGACTGAGTACCCAGCCCTCCTCACATGAGGGCCCAAAAATATGCTAGAATGAATAGCTGTGGATGCGGGGAGGGGCCCATAGAAAATGCCTTTCTACAGGGCCCAGAATTTTGTGCCCCTGAAACCAATAAAAAACAAAATAAGAAATACAATAAAGATCTGTCTCCCTGCTCCCTGTTGTCATTCTAATTCTATCAATGTCTGTCTCGTTTCGGACAGGAAAGTGGTCAGTGTCACTGTAAGCCCAACGCCTGCAGCGGGACCTGCTCCACCTGTAAGGACGGCTACTACAACCTGCAAGAGCACAACTACTTTGGCTGCCAGGGTGAGTGCTCCTCAGCACGGTTCAATAGCACTTTTTCATTGTTGGTTTCCCCTTTCAAGCAAAAGCTTAAGTGGAGTGATGCTGCCATCTTGTCTTCACATTTGGGCGTGGTGTTTTCAGGTTGCCAGTGTGACATGGGGGGTTCAGCGGGTCAGTCCTGTGGAGAGAGGAACGGCCGCTGTCGCTGCAGACCCAACGTGGAGGGACCCCAGTGCAACCTGTGAGTTTGACAACAGTTTTAAAGGACAGCAAGTGCAGTTTAGAAATCCCTCTCCCTGCCAGTGTGTTTCAAAATAAAATACATTGTGTTCAATGGGAAAAAATATTTTTTCAAAATAATACATTTGAAAGCTGTAATTGCACTACCGCAATACCATTAAACCATGATATTTTTGCTGAAGGTTATCATACTGTGAATCCAGGTTTTTGTTGGTCAATGGTGCGATCACTTCCCGCTGCCTCAAGATAGCAATACGCCCAGAATGCACCTGAACACACCTCCGACATCAATAAAGACATTTTAATCCAGCTTGTTTCTACATTTCTGTGTCTGCAGACCTCGTCCAGATCATTACTTCCCAGACCTCCATCATCTGAAGTTTGAGATCGAGGAGGGCAGCGTGCTGGATGGCCGGCCGGTGCGGTTCGGCTACAACCCGCTGGAGTTCCCGGACTTCAGCTGGAGAGGTTACGCTCAGATGTCCCCCATCCAAGTAGGAACACACTCTTCACCTTTTGACCTTTAGCATGGCTCCACACATACACTAACGATTTGGTCGGATATTACAATATCTTTCACCGATGGATTCAAAAAATCTGCAAATGCAAATGAGAAACTGCATTCGGCTCGAAAGAAACTGGTTTATTAACAGTAAACATTAGTCAACAACAGTAGAATAGTTCTGGAGCTACTAATTGTTGGCATTGACTCTGAGGACCCCCTAAGTGTCCCGGACCCCCAGTAAAATGTCCAAAATGTATTTTTTTGTATGTGCTTTTCCTATAAATGACAATGTGTATTATGCATTACATATTTTGGAAACTGTGGCCCACCATGTGTGCTCCTCCTGCATGAACCAGACAGCTTGCTCCAGGGCTGAGTGTTGGGTGGACATTTAAAGGAATATTTCTCTTTGGTAGAATTACCTCTCAGTACATATAACTCCATTTTTATATTATTTAACGTTACCATACTCCTCTGTGGGTGCAGTAGTTGACAGAACGTATATGAAAGGACAAATCTGACGCAAAATGAACCTAGGGGTTAATAACGTATGTGTACCGAGTCGACCGTTCTCTGGGATATGTTTTCATGCTAATCGAATGTGACCAGCAAACCGCTAATTAGCTTGTAACGCTAGTCATGCTAAATCTCTATTTCTACACCACTAACAAGGCTCAAAATAGCACCACACGTCCACGGTAGCATAATGAGGGTCCCTACATGTAAACCCAAGCATTGAGAACTTTGTAAGTGTACAGACAGTTTATTAAAAATATAGTTTACAGGCAGGCGCCATCTTGGGAAAACAGTCACGACCAGTCGAACCCTAACCCTTGTAGTTAGTCACCCATATATTTTAATAAACAGATATAATTCATGCATTTCCATGTAATTACATTTCACAAACGTAATTCCTATCGACCCACTGGGAAACCACGGACCATGGGAGATTTTAAGTGACAGTTCAGCTCACGTTGCATGGCGTTCAACTGTTTTCCCAAGATGGCACCTGCCTGTATACGTGAACGCTACTGTCTTTATAAACTCAGTCTTTTTAATAAACTGTCTGCACACTTACAAAGTTCTCAATGCTTGGGTTTACATGTAGGGACCCTCATTATGCTACCGTGGAAGTGTGGTGATATTTTGAACCTTGTTAGTGGTGTAGAAATAGTGATTTACCCTCTGCCCCGAAAGCTAGCGCTATAAGCTAATCAGCGGTTTGCGGTAGCTTGCTTCAAGCTAGAGACACATTCGATTAGCAGGAAAACATATCCCAGAGAACGGTTGACTCGGTACATATATGTTATTAACCCCTAGGTTCATTTTGCGCCGGATTTGTCCTTTAAACCTGTATTCCTCATGTGGATACGGTTCTGAAAATGCCTGTTTGCTAATTCTACAAAGAAGCTGTCAAAGCAGTAAGTGAGTCTTCGGTTAGCTACTTGTGAGCTCTATGGATGTTTGTGCTGAAACGTGGGACGCCAAAGAGAAATACGTTGGGTTGAGTTTTGGGGTCAAAGTGTTTGCTTCTTAGTGGTGAAGGTGATGGTATTAAAGTCTTGCTTTTGGCTTGGTTTCACCTTTTGTGTTGGTGTTTCCCACATTCTCCTCCCTCCCTCCCTCATGTGTTCCCTCTTATCCCCCTTTACTCTCCTCTTCTTATCATGCGTCTCTGTCCTTCTTTTTCCTCATAAATCCTCCAAACCGTAATATCTCCCACTTCACTTTGTCTCCCCATCGTCCCTTCCTCTACTCCCTTGCCCTGTCTTCCCCTCTTCCTCCTTGTCTTTCCCTTTTCCACTCTGTTCATTTCATTCTTTCCTTTTACTTCCCCTGTCGTCTTGTCACTCTCCCACCCCCTTCCTCCCTTCCTCTCCACCTATCCTGTCTTTTCCCCGCTTCCTCTCCCCTCCTATCTTCCCCTGTACCTCCCCCTTCTCTCCATCGTCTCCCCCTCTTTTCTCTCTCTGCCTGCCCCCCTTCCCTCGCTGGGCCTTTCAACAGTCCAAAGTGTTGGTGTCGGTGTCGGTCAGCTCTCCAGACCTCTTCCACGTGGTGCTACGCTACGCCAACAGGGGGGGGTCGGACATGCGGGGCAGGGTGTCGGTCATAGAGGACGCCTGGAACTACTACTGTGGTAACTGTACGTTCTGGATGGGAACAGGTTACATTTACACCGCTGCGTTTTGGTTAATAAGCAAATATCTTCTGCTACTTTCCCCCCTCTCATTCCCCCTGCTCTGGCGTTTCCCCCTCTCATTCCCCTTGCTCTGGCGTTTCCCCCTCTAATTCCCCCTTCTCTGGCGTATCCCCCTCTCATTCCCCCTGCTCTGGCGTTTCCCCCTCTCATTCCCCCTTCTCTGACGTTTCCACCTCTCATTCCCCCTGCTCTGGCGTTTCCGAACTCCTAAACCTGCCCAGTATACCAGAATGTTGATGAGATATTTTGGTTTGGGCGTGTTAGTTTAAACGGAGATAAGTTCTTCTACTGGAGCTAAAACCACTTGTGTGCACGGAGTTCACTTTTGGCTCCAAACTCTCGTTAAAAAACCAAAACCAAGCCATGTAAATGTTGCCTCAACTTCTCCTTCAGTCTTTCCTCATTCCCTCCATCCCTCACTCCAGAGGCAGGGCAGTAAATGCTGTGAAAGCTGCACCTCCTCCCCTCTTGTCTCTGTGCTCCGGATTTCCGTGCGTTGCTCAGGATTTCAGCTGTGTTCCACGTTCCAAGTCATAAATGCAATTCCTGCTAAATATCATCATGCAGTTGTTTCACACAGCAGTGGTTCCCAAAACCTTTTCACTTCAAGGACCCCTAAACTGACCCGAATCTGACCACAGACCCACCCATTGGATTAGATTTTGTCCCAGGGTCTCCCATCTGCTTTTAGATGTTTCTGTCAATTCTGTCATTGTGTTACTTATGGATGGAATTGTAGTGAAAATAAATGATTCCCTTTTTTGATAGGGGCCCCCCTGGAACCCCCTCAAGGACGCCTGGGGGGGTCCCGGACCCCACTTTGGGAACCACTGACTTACAGGACAATTTCAATTATGCAAAAGGGAATTCTCTTAGCATCCATGTTTCTCCAGAGGATTTTCTGAACCTGGACTTCCAAACTTCATTTGTATGACTTTGATTAGAACACGGTTGAATTCCTGGGTGGAAATCTGCTCTCTCCTTCTTTCTGTACTCCTGTCCTTCCTACCGTGTTCTTGTCAGGTGTCTGTCTGTCTGTCTGTCTGTCTGATGGACGGATGTGTGTGGTGGTTGGTAGTTTCAGAGCGGCTGTCGGTGGCGGCCTCTGCTGCTCCGTCTTCTCTCACGTTCAGGGCCACAGATCAGTGCAGAGTTCAGGGATTTAATCATATCTTCTACCCCCCCACCACCCCAACCCCCCCACTCTTCCCTCTGCCACCCGGTCCCTGTAGACTGCAGTGAAGCTTCAGGTTTATGTGAGCGAGGCAGACGTCTATCTGACTCGCTTCATCCTCAGATATGTAAACTCTGAGGGCGCCACCTCCAACGGTAAAATAACAGCCTATCAGGTGAACCGCAGAGGTAGGTCTCCACCAATCACGAGAAAGCATCAGTGCGAGTGTGTTTGAGTGTGTGTCAGAACAAAATAGCAGTGCTCGACATGCATGTGTGAGTGTCTTTCTGTCTGTGATTTGTTGAATGTAAATCTTAAATAAAACACAATTTATAGTTCTTGGTTCCTTATTATACAAACATTGCATTACAATTTTATTACATTTTAATGTAGTTTTCTGGGTGTGTGTGTGTGTGTGTGTGTGTGTGTGCGTGCGTGTGTGTGTTCCAGGTTCAGAACAGTCCAAACAGATCGTCTTTGCTCCTAGTGCGGAGCCGACCTTTGTCAACGTTCCCCAGAACAACTTTGTGGAGCCGTTTGTCCTGAACCCGGGAACCTGGACTGTGGTTATAGAGGCTGAGGGCATCCTACTGGTGAGACACACACACACACATATACACACACACACTTGCTTTTACACGTCTACAAACACAACTTACAAAATGTTAGAGGCTAAAGGGGTGTCAAACTCAACTTCACTAAGGGCCACACTGGAAAATAAGAATCACATCAAGGGCCAGAAATGTAGAGTTTATTGACATTTAATCGAAAAAGTCAAATATCTTGTATTACTGTATGACAGTGTCATAGGCGCCGATTTATGTTTTCCTCTGTGGGTGCTCATGGGCTCACGTCCTTTGAAAAAAAAGTAGTCAAAAAATGTTTGCATTTCAGAACCTTAGGAAATGGACAGCGGCCGACACGAACACACACGCCTATTGACTCGATAATAAAGCCATAAAGTAGGCTATCTTTCACCTCAAGACAACGCCACTTCTCACAAATACAGGTAGGATTGGAGATGAACATGTAACCGCGATCAGCTTCGTGGGGAATTAAGAATCAATTCCACCTGTCTAGTAGCCTAGGCACACTATGACACAGACGCTCCACTTAGCACCAACTGCAGTGTTTAATTTTAAATGAATGGAGCCTACTGGCAGTCTGGCACTGGGTGCTCAGTATTTTCTTTCTTATATTATCGGCGCCTATGGACAGTGTTATTGCATGTCTCATATAGTCTTCTCACTTACAGTTTGGTCGACATAAAGCCCCAAAAAAGTCAGAAAAAGTTGCTCAGCCATCATAGAAAAAAAGCGCCCACATTTTTTGGAAAAAGTAACGAAAACTTCGGCATACGTGGGAAAAACTGACAAAAACGTTGGAAAAACTGACAATAACGACGGAAAAAGTGACAAAAAGTAAATGGGCCAAAATTTATTTTGAACCTAAATTGATATGCGGGCCGGATTTGGCCCACGGGCCTCGAGTTTGACACGTGATCCAACAGGTGACGCATTTTCATGTTTTGTCGAGATAATGACCAGAATACATGTATTTAATCCACCAAAACACCCGCAAACATGTCCGCACAAGTTTCCAAAATGCTTGTATTTATTGTTCCCATAGCCAGTAACACTGTAGTCCTGCTCTGCTTTCCCTTCAGGATTACCTGGTGCTGCTGCCCAGCGCCTACTACGAAGCTCCCATCCTGCAGATCCGAGTCACTGAACCCTGCACCTACAGCTCTACGCATGACGCCAGCCACAAGTAAATATGCACATTGATTTTTCACTTAAGTCTATAAGTGAGAAAAAGATCACTGACTTACAGTATAGCTGACCAAGTCTTTCTGGTACCACTTTACAATGGACCTTTTTCACAGCAGACATGTTGACTTGTCATGGTAGGAAAAGCACAGCTGAAATTGATAACCTTAACGATGGCTCAGTTCCATCAAGTGTCCCAGTGAGATATTTCAGTGAGTCAGCATGAACAATACCAGGACCTCTCCTAAGTGGAATGCAGCCATCATTAATGGGTTTGAATACACCTGTGCTTTTCCTACTATGACATGTCAACACGTCTGCCGTGAGAAAGGTCTATAAGGTACACAAAAATGTAGGTAGTTACTGAGGAACAAATGAGGAACGAATGAGGAACGACTGATTAGTTAATAAGCTCCTGAATGACCGGGACTCAAGCACTAATGACTAGCTACTGACAAACAGACTGGGAGTTACTGTATTAATGAATCATTAGGTAATAGTAAGTTCATTAGAAGTTCATGAGGAGTTCATGAGGAACGAATGAGGAACGACTGGTTAGTTAATGGGAAGTTCCTGAATGACTGGGACTCAAGCACTAGTGAAGCATTGTGCGTACCTGCAAATGAAGTAAAGCATCATACTGAGTGGTTGATCATTAACGCATGATTATATAACGATAAAGATAGTTAAAGAAGAAATCTGGCCGATTTTTACCTGAAACTTGATCGATAGATATCGCCGAGTACTGTCGATGGGGAAAAAAAACGAGCAAAATCGGTGCTAGCAAACTGGAGTAGCTGCAGCTAATGGCCAGAGCTCCCAGTTAGCTAAAACTCCAGTTGTGGGGGCATGTTCTAAAGAGTGCCTTTGTGCCTCTTAACAGACACAAAATGCAATTAAAATGTCTGTGCAACATGAACAGGGCCCTTACGTGACAACAAGATGCATTCTCAACTCAGACATTGTGAAGAAACCGTTTAAATTCAAAGTTTGTACTACACCTACCTCTTTTTAAACGGCTATCTTTTAAATTGCCCGTCTGTTGCTCCCTCTGTGTCCGTCTAGCTGCCTGCAGTACAGATATCTGTCTCTGGACTCCTTCCCCTCGTTCTCCACCAATGACGCCAGCTGCCGTCATGACAACCACCTGCCGCGCCCCTGCCCCACGGAGAGGGTCACCCCGCGCCACCCGGACATGGCCGTCTGCAGTGGCAACGATGTAAGAGAGGGGAAAGGGTGACAGAAAATGTTTGGTGCAGTAGGGATGTCCCGATCGGATCGGGAAGGATCCGATTGGAGCCAAAAGTTTTAATGACTGTTTTCCTGTTTCTGCTGCAGATCAGCGTCGAGCTGCACAGGCGTCTGCCGTCCCCGGGTGATTACGTTCTGGTCGTAGAATACTCCAGCGAGGAAGAACTGCCACAAACTCTGTCTGTCGCTGTCAACATGCCGGGAGCACGATCCCACGAGCACCGCCTCAACCTGCTGCACTGCAAATACAGGTACGAGGAACACCTGGGCTGTTAACTGACTGACTTTCTTATATTTAAGGCTGTAGTGCATAGTTTCTGTCGCCGCAATGAGGAATTCTAAATAATGACAACATAACTGTCGACGCGTCCACATGGTACAAGCCTTCTGTGACCGCGCACGCAACAACTCCACCAACAACGCAGAAATGAAAAGGTTTTTTTTTTTGGGATATCCCAGTTTGTTATGGTATCTGCGACCTCACAACTTACATCGAAAGAAATAAAATACCTTATCATCTCTTTCTTAAACAGTCACTCCTCTTTACAAGCAATTTAAAAGCAAGAACTGCACAACCGAACTGCCAATTTCAGGCGTCATTTCACCCCCGTCATTTTCACATTAGACGGGAGGATATGATAAAGCCAAAGAACGGCTGAAAATAATCCCAGGGAAGACAATTGGAGATGAACTGTATAGAGGCGATGATGAGCAGCTGACAGGACGCTGTGTTTGTTCTGGCTTCAGTGGCTTTGGGTTACTCAGCTGCTTCACAGTTTAATGTTACCGTCTGTGCTTTATGAAATATGTCAACAGCTCTTAATCACTGTGTGTGTGTGTGTGTGTGTGTGTGTGTGTGTAGCTTCCTGTGTCGAGTCGTGGCCATCGATGAACAGAACCGAGTGGCCGTCTTCTCTCTCCCCGCCGACGCCGAGATCCAGCTGATCTCCGACCGCGCCAGCTTCTTCCTGGTGAGAGCAGCACTCATATATTGGAATCACACTAGCTGCGACGACAAATCAGGCCAGGGGCATTAAGTAGGGGGGCAATGGCCCCTTCCTACCCGCCCCTCCAATCTTGTGCATACTTCTGATTAAATCTGTGTTTCTTTGTCTTCAGCACAAAGTGTACCTTGTGCCTAGAGAGCAGTTCACCATGGAGTATGTGGAACCTAAAGTCCACTGCATCAGCACTCATGGACAGTTCTCACCCGACAGGTAAAGAAACATATTACCAGTGGTGGAATGTAACTGAGTACATGTACTCCAGTACTGTACTCCAGTCCAAATGTTGAGGTACTTGTACTTTACTTAAGTAGCGTTTCAATGCAGAACTTTTACTTGTAACAGAGTATTACACTGTGGTATTAGTACTCTTACTGAAGAAAAGGATCTGAATACTGCATATAATACAGTACCTATACTGGAACTCCTCCCACCTCTGTCTGTGTAGTACCTCCTGCGTCCCGTCCCGGTTCCAGACCCCGTCAGACTCGCTGGTCCTGAAGGAGGGCCAGAGCTCGTCCATGCTGGAACCCGTCCCAGCCCCTCCTCTGCCCCCCCAGCGGAGAGATGAGTCGGCCTGGACCGGAGGTGACAGGCCCCCCCTCGGAGCAGATAACAGCCAGCATGTCCGGCTAGATTCGCTGCAGGTACGGACGCAGCCTGACACACGTATTAATCAACACGAGGGACGTTGCTCTAAAGGCAACACGGTCAAGTTCAGATTCAGACCTAGGGCCTGAATGAGATGAATGATTGAAAATAGAGAAGTTCAAGGAAAGACGTCTGAATTACGGATACATCTGACATAAAAATCACCATCACCGACCTCATCTTTGTCTCTTTTCCATCTCTTCCTCCTACCTTCCACCATTACCCAGAATGCAGCGGTGTACTCGACCCGTGTCCATGCCCTGGGGCGTTACGTCTTCATCCTGCACTACCACCAGCCGCTCCACCCCAACTATCCTGTGCAGGTGTACATCAACGGGGGACGAATCTGGCAGGGTAAGTGCACGTACAGAGTGTTTATCACACTGAAAGTGAATACATAAGTAATATCAAATGCAGTTATATACCAGAATTAGATTGAGCCAGTTTCCATGTGTTTTCTTGTGCGTCAGGCCAGGCCAACGCCTCCTTCTGTCCCCACGCGTACGGCTGCCGTAACGTCCTGGTCTCCGAGAATCAGATAATTCTGGACGTGACGGACCACGAGCTCTTCCTCACAGTGCAGATACCTGCTGGCAGGACGCTGTGGCTGGTAAGCTTTCATTTCTCCTTTGTCTTTTACCAAAGTGAAGTCTATCTTCTCCTTTATATTTGTCTCTCTCTCTCTCTCTGGAGTCCCTTCGGTGTCCAACACACGAATCATGAATACCAGCTTTTGCCTTCTAAGAGGCGATTTAGAGTCCCTTCGTTTGGACACAACAGGCTCAAGAACTCTTTTACACATCAGTCTATCCTGCTGCTAAACCAAAATCTGTGTGCTGCCAATAACGATCTGGATCCCAGGATATCATGAAATGGTATCCATGGTTTCTTTGCCATGGCTGTTGATATGTCTTCATCTTTGTACTGTACGTGTAATTGTTGTCTAACCTCGTAAAAACATCCTACCCTCCTCCTCTCTTCAGGCTTACCACCACGTTCCGGCAGATTTGAAAACAGATTTAAAAGCCTGTTGAAGATAGAGGATCATGTCATATACAATTTCATCACTAGATAGGAGACGTTCTTACACAATGGAGCTTTAAAGTAGGCTACCACACAGGCGACGCTGTTTCTCAGCCTGAATACTAAAATGCTCTGCTTCTGGGGGAATTTCTGAGTCTCAAAGTGAGCAAATATGCCAAATTCTGCTTTGAGTGTCGCGTTATTGCAGTTTGTAAAGAGTTTGGGCTAGGAAGAAACTGCAGATAGTCTGTGGTAATCTAAATCAGGAAGAAACACAAGTTTGTGTTTATAATCTGAATTATTAGCAGAAAGGTATTTTCTAGTTGGGAGCTTTTTATCCTGGTCTGTCTGTTCTTGCCAACAAATAAAGGAGATTGTCTACCCCCCCCCCCCCCCCCTCCATGCTGTGTCTCTGCAGGATTATGTGCTGGTTGTGCCTGAGACCAGCTACAGCTCCAGCTACCTGAACGAGGAACCTCTGGATAAATCCTACGACTTCATCAGCAACTGTGGCCAAAACAGCTTCTACATCAAGTCAGTATCTCGGCAGTTTGCGTCAGAGCTCGGAACATGCCAGAATCTTTTCATATTACATTTTCTTAAGCAAAGAAAAGAAAAAACACCCAAAAACGTATTTGCACTTTGCACTCATCTGTAGAGAAGCTAATTGGGCGGTATCGGAGGCTTTTCCCATACTGGTATCTGTATCGTAAAACCTCTCTAGTAATTACAAAGTGAAGAATAACCACTATTGTTAAAGATAGTGAAAAGTGCAGTGTCCACGTCAGTTTGCTTGTGTGAAAGAATGACTCTCTCCTCTCTCCTCTCCCTCCCTTGCCCCCCCCAGTCCTTCCACCGCCTCTCCGTTCTGCCTCGGCTCGGCCGTGTCTCTGTCGGCCTTCTTCAACAACGGGGCGATGCCGTGCGCCTGCCACGAGGTCGGAGCCCAGAGCGACACCTGCGAGCCGTTCGGCGGCCAGTGCCACTGTCGGCCCAACGTCATCGGCCGAGACTGCTCCATGTGCGCCACGGGCTTCTGGGGATTCCCCAACTGCAGACGTGAGTGTCTGATTGGCTGACTGAATGGCCAATAACGCGTAGGAAACTGGAGTCTAATGTTGAAAAGCAACGCACACCAAGGGTTGCAGTGAGGGGCTGAGCACTGGACGTTGCACACTCGGCGATCAGCTAATCACCGTCACTCTCTCACTCTCTCTACCACACACTCCCCACACACACACACATGCCGGCCCTGCTATTCTCTTAAAGAGATCGACGCACTCACCAACGCACTACGCTACGGGCGGAAGCTCTGCGTGGAGCCTCCGCGGAACCATAAATCAGGCTTTCTCCTTGTAATGTAGGCCTACTTCCATTGATCCAGACTACTGAAGTAAACAACAGTCTGTAACTAACTGTATCCCTCCCCGTTTTTCCTCCAGCCTGTAACTGTGGTACGAGGTTATGCGAACCGGTGACCGGCGACTGTATCTGCCCTCCGAGGACTGTGCTCCCAGAATGCACCCAGTGTGAGCCCCAGACGTTTGGCTGCCACCCAGTGGTGGGGTGTGAGGTCTGCAACTGCTCCCGGCCGGGCGTCCTCTCCCCCGATGTCAACTGTGACACCCTCAGCGGACAGTGCAGGTACGACAAGACAAGATAGACAAGACAGATGAAATGATTCATTATGATTATTATTATTATTGCCTCAGGACAGTGTTTCTGGCTCCGGATCCAGCATTTTTTTTTTTTTTTGCAGCGATCAGAAGCACAACAACTTTTCCTCTCAAAAGAAGAGCCTCCCCACACTGACACCACTGTGTGATAGATTTGGGGGGGGGCAGCAAGTTCAGCTCTCAAATGTCAGGCCTCTGTTTGGAAATACCTAAAAAGGCAGTTAATTCTCGCCCGTTTTGTCTGGTGACAGGATCTTGGCTCTGACTCTCTCACTGGGTTGATTGCTGTGTGTTTGGCCAGCTGTGCTTGCCAACTCTTGTCTGTGCTCTGTGGAAGCTGTAGATTAGAAAGCGTTAGCTCCTTGGTTCTCAAACAGCACAGCAGCTGACTGTCCTTGACCTTATCTGCCTGCCTGCCTGCCTCTGTTATCCCTCCTTCAGTCTTCATATCATGATGATGGGCACCGTTGTCAGTGATCAGTCGGCAACTTTTATGTTCACAACCACTGGTGGACTCGGTGCCCCCAAGTTCGGGGAAAAAAAAGTGCCCTCTAGTGTGTTCTTAAATGGAGAAAACATTAGGTCGGTCCCTCGCTCTAGAGTGCCCTTAATGCAGAAAATGTGATGAAGAGCCCCCCCTTTAGGGCAGTGGTTTTCAAACATCTTTCATTAATGTACCCCTTTTGAAATGTGTTGTCATCTAAGTACCTCTTGACCACCACAAAAATGCCTAAAGCTATATAAAAAAGGCACAATACATGTGCTGACAAATGTTCTGATTTATAAACAGTATTGTTTTAAAAAGGCTAAAATGTTAACAATTACTAAATTAATTCAGTACAATAGTACGATAGATGCTGCTCTAGGGTCTCCTTAAAGATATAGTAAGTGATGCACGTGATGCGTGATAAGCATGTGAATGTGCTGGCGGCCAGTTATTGTGGATACGCGATCTGTGCTGCCTGCACGATCCGACATGCGCAAGATGTTAGCGTATACGCAGATGATAATCCTGTTTACGACACTGCACGATCTGTTCCTCTCAAAGGGGAGTGTGGAGGAAACTGAAGGTCTGCAGTGACAGAAAGACTCAGACTTCATTCCACATGGAACCAAAATGGTGTATGTCCATGTAACATGTAACAACTTTTTTATTATTTAGGATTAGCAACCACGTAAACACCTTGTAATGCATAGCTTAAGCTTTTTACATTGTAAACATCACAACATGTCACAAAAATAACAATGTCGCCAAGGCGTAGGACACGGACGTCGATATACGGTTTGGGATCAGTGACAGTAAGTACTTAATTTAAATATCTTTATAAAACAGACCCGCCGTGAACTGCAAAATGAATAACATAAAATGTAGCCTACAAAAATATGCCGCCTGGCCGTCAAGTGTTAACACATGCGTGATACAAATGGTGTAGGGAAACTGTCACGTTTTCTACTACATATTTATGCGCATATCGGATCATGCAGGCAGCACAAGAAAGTGAATATGTGTATTCCACAAAATGTTCCTTTTAGGCTAAACATCCCAGACCCTGAGTGACACCAACCAAAAGAGCATACAGTATTTCAGCTGTCTCTTTCACATTATTCCATACACGGAGAGCGTTATTTTCACGTATTGTAAGCAGATGACTACAGCCAAAAACCTGTAGCTATCTGCCTCATTCTCTGCCTGTCGCCCCTCTCGGTCTTTATCTCAATATCTCTCTCCATTTGTTTCTTCTTTCTTTCATGTATTTTTTGCCTTCCAAGCCATCTGCCAACTTTGTTTTTTTAATTTTCCCATCTTCTGTCACCACTTCGCTCTTTCCTCCCTTCAAATCTGTCTTCCAGTTGTTTTTTTTGCTTCGCTGCAAGCTTCA